>NC_058406.1:77167569-77392916 GCF_002201575.2 Neomonachus schauinslandi | reverse complement strand
CAGCACCTAGACCCTACTCACTGAATTCCGTGTTTGGATGTGATAAGAAAGTTAGAGCAGCTCCAAACTGGCCAGAGGATTTTGGAATCTCATTCGCCACTGTGTCTCTTTAATTCTGACTGTTAGAGAGGGGAGTTTTGTTTTTTCTTTTTCTACTTTTTGCCTTATTTTTTGAGCCCTCACTTCTCCCAACTTCCCCGGCCCCCACAGTAGCTCAAAACATGATCATTTTGAAATTCTGATTTTAACTGTTTTGTGTAATCATGGGGTCCTTTTCTGTAATGAAATACCATTGATTGTCTTTTTCGCTGCACCGTAAAGAAACCACTTCTTCCAGGTTGGAAAGCAGAAATGTCCACAGCTGCTCCACCTTCCTTTAGTCATTTGTGACTTTGCTTAGTGGTGTACAGCTCTGGAATTTTCCTCTGCGTACCTAGCATACCTTATGGGAGATAAAAACTTTTTTTTTTTTTTAAACAGAGGAAATAGCTTTTGGAGGAAATAGCCCTAGGCAAAATTGTGAGGAGGGCTTTATTTTCTGGGCTTTTTTACTTGCTCACTGCCCCATTCGGTTCTTGCCATATTTTTACCCCATTACAATGTATTTATTCAGTGTCGTTTCTTAGACCTGTGTCAGCTTAGAACATTTGATAAAATAATTGTCCTAAAATGTGAATAAGTGATAATAGCTCAGTGTGTTAACCTTTCCAGATGGCATTCCAATAGCACACTCCAAGTTACACAACCCTGAAGAACCCTCAGGGAGGGGAGCCCAGTCCACCCTCTGTGACTGTGGACTTGCCACCTTCTTTCTGTGGGTTCCATCTTCTCACAACTAGAACATCAGGGGATGGGTTAGTGTCCTTTGAACATTTTTAGGATCCTCTATACCTGTGATAGGCTGGAGGGGAAAGTTTTTTTAGCAAGCAGGAAGGGCTTCTTAATCTATCACTCTAGATCATCTGTCACTATGAGCAGAAGTGACATATTGATTGGAACATGTGTCTCAGACATTAAGACCAAGGATGTGAGAGCTAATAACTGCCCGTCTGTCATATTACCTCAAAAAATTGGGGATGTACCTCAGCACTCCTACATGTGCTCTTACCATCCATTATGCTTTCACTTTTGTAACCCCTTCTTGAACCTAGGAAACCTACTTTCATTTTCACTCATTATCATTCTTTTCACTCTTTTCCTGGGGCTACTTTTTTAAGCTTCCAGAATTGCCCCCCCATACACCAAATTTTTTAAATTTATATTATTTCTTGTCCTTTCCCCCTTTATACATATCTTCCTTGTAGACTGAAGATTATTTCTAGCTTCTTCACATACGAGCCTTACAGTTATTTTAATAAAGCATCTCTTTTCTGGGAATGGTTTAAAAATACATTTTTTTAGGGGAGGTGGTAATTGGGGCAGAGCTGGGTAATTTTTCTTTTAAAAGAAATGTTTATTATAGATTTTGCATTTTTAAATGTCCTTAAGAAAGATAAATTGGAAAATAAAGCCAAGTAGAAAAGGAAATCGGGATGACTGTTTTTCAAATTAGCCAAGATGTAGGCAAGCCCCTTTTCGTGGCCAGGCTGTAAACAGCACCATGCCCGCCTGTGGACAAAGGCCTGCTCTCCAGGCGACCGCAGTTAGCAAGTGTCAAGACGGAATGCAGCCTTTTGTCCCTGGCTAGCCTCCTAGTGAACAAATATCCTTTCTTTTATAGGCAGCCTGGGTGGATTCTTGCTAGAACCACTTGTGAGCTTTTATGAAATGATTTGCAGTTTCTGAGCTCCTTCGCAGGCTGGGAAAGGGACAGAACTGAGCCATTATCCTGAGTGGGGACCTGCACCTCCGACGGCTCCTTCCCCCACCTCCCACGCCTCAGCCCCCTCCCCGCGCCCCCCCGCAGTGCGCATGAGCAGTTCTGGAGCCAAAGTGCCTTGGCAATCAGTCCTTTATGGGGTTAATGCACTGAAATGCTCTTTCTGAGAGGGCCTTACAGATGTGACAGGCTGCCCAAGGCTCAGATCTCAGCAAGGCCTCTTCCTGCGGCCAGGCTGGGGCTACATTAGGTCACCCAGCAGATTAAAAGAGGAGTAATTATGCGAATTCCAGCGCCAAGAATAAGCGCGCCTGCCGGCGTTGGGGAGCTCCTGGGAGAGGGGCCCGGGAGGCTGCAGCTCCGCTTTGTGCTCAAGATGGCCGCAGCCATGGCCACGGTTAAATAGCTGCCTTTGACGAAAGTCTTTTCTTCCAGCAGGGGAAACAGGCCAGTCTGCTCTGAATTAGCCAGCTAACAAAGTCATGAAAGGGACTTACAAAAACAATGGCACGCTGTACATTCCGCGCGATTTTAGCAAGTTATATGAACCAAATAACGGCCCGCTTGGCTGGCTCTGCAGGGTTTTGCCTGAGTGTGCACATCCGCAGAGCCAGCACGGTCCCCGGTGGGACCAGAAGATCAAACGCTGCCCGTGGTGAATGTGAAACAGCCCTGGGGCTCACATTCAGAGGAGCGGGGAGAGCTCCCGTCCATCCAGCTTCTCCCACTCCACCCCGAAAACATTCTCTGCAAATCTTCTTGGGACGTTTAATGTTACTGCAATTTAAAAACAGATTGCTAAGGGAGGGTGGGAAGACAGAAGAATAGGGGTGGAGGACAGTCCCTCATTCAGTGGAACCCTTTCCCGCAGGGGCTTTCAAAATGTGGGCATTTACAAGAAGTGAAATCGTATCATGAAAATGTATGTTCATTTCAAAATCTATATGTGAATATTGATGGTGACATTATTTATGATTGATAAAAACCGGGAACAGTTCAGATGTCCTTCAACTGGTGAATGGAGAAACTGTAGTGCATCATACAGTGGCGTGATAGCCTAAAAAGGAATGGACTGTGGGATGCGTATAAAAACTTATTAGTGACAGAAAACAGATCAGTAGTTGAAAAGGGGTAGGGGAGAGGTCCACCGCAAAAGGGAACAAAAGAACTTTTAGAATGATAGAAATAGCTTGATTATGGTTGCTTCCAAGCTCACAGGACGGTCCTCAAAAGGGTGACTCTTACTGTATGTAAATTATACCTCAGTGAGCCTGACTTTTAAAAAGCAAACTAAAACCTTATCATATTTTAGCCCTTAAGTGCTGCCACCCCCGTAGGGGAAATGTTTGGTTTTGAGACAGGCCACCTCAGACTGCTGATCACACGGAGAAAGTGCTGAGCTTGTGGATATTTTGCTGCCCTGGCTCATTCAACAGATAGTTGGGAGCATATACCATGTGTTAGTAATTGCTCAGTGGAGCGAGGGATGGGAGCCAAGTGTTATCGCGAGCCTAACCTTCGATAGTGGCAGTGGGCATGGAAAGTCGGGGCGGGGGCTGGAGGCCCTTTAGAGAATGAAGAGCTATTTTATTAGGTGAGTTGACGGCTCCATGCAGACTTAACTGGAGGAGGTGAGGGAGAGGAAGCCGGGGGAATTCCAGAGTTCACAAGAGTGCCTGGCATCTTGCCAGAAGCCAGTGAATATTTTAAGGGAGGACAGGAAACTTCCAGTTGGAGACCTTGTTACCGCAGTGACATTACATTAATTGATGAGCATTTGGGGATATCATTAGACTGGGAGGATCAGCAAACTACAGCTGGAGGAGACCAAATCTGGCCTACCGCCTGTCACTGTACGGCGCAAGCTAAAAATGGATTTTACAATTGAAATGTTTTTTTTTTAATCAAAGGAAGAATGTGAAAATTGCAAAAATTCACATTTCAACATGGAGAAAGCTTTATTGAAACACAGCCACACCCATTCATTTACGTATTGCTGCTTTCTCACCATTACCATGGAGTTGAGTAGATATGACAGAATGGGCAGCAAAGCCTGACGTATTTACTGTCTGGCCCTTTACAGAAGAGATTTGTGGACCCCTGATCTAGACTATATGCATATACACTGTCCCTGTTTTACCTCCCAGTAATGCGTAGTGGGCTTTCAGCAAAAATTTTCCCACCAACACTTCCGTGGTGCTACCTTGCGTCACTGACGTCACTTTCATCTCGCCTGATGACACAGCAATGAGTCCTTGTGCAGGTTGTGAGACCTTGCACAATCACAGAGATGATGCTGTGGCAGCACTGCACGATTTGGACACTTCTCAGCAGCTCGTGGGGTGGACCTGTCCGCGGTGAGCAGCGGCTCCCCACTGGGCCCGTCACATCTGCCGTCTTCAGTTCTGCTGGCTGAAAGGCGTGTGGGGACAGCACAGTGGCTTGAATCGTGACTGTTCTTGCCTGGGGCTTGTCTGCATAATGTCCTCAGGCCAGATTGCTCTGCCAGGGCAGCCTGAGGTGAGTTCTCTCGGTGTCCCAAGTCAGAAGTCAGTTCTCCCTGGGCCTCCTGAACTTGATGGTTTGACTCAAGGTCAGCCCTGGAGCTGCCCTCTAGAAGTGCTCCAAGGAGCCTTGTCTGGCCTGTGAGTGGAATAAGGCTAGATTCCTATTTGTATTCTATGCTGCAGCCTTCATCCTTGACTGAAAGTAGAAGGACACGTCTGAGATCCCAAGCAATGGCAGGTGGAGAGGTGGCAAAGAGACTGGAAAACGAACATGCAAGCAAGAATGGAAGCTATGGCGTCAGACTAGACTCCATGTTATAATTGGACCTTAGAACCCTTTGCGTGTGGCCTGTCTACCCCTAACCTCATCTACTACCGTCTGCCTTAGTCACTGTACCCCTCCCTGCTGGCTTTTCCTACTGCCCTGGCATGGAAGTTTCTTTTGAAGTTGAGTGGTTTAAAGTGAGTGGAATTGTGTTCCCCCAAAAGACATAGCGAAGTACTAACCCCCTACTACCTAAATGTGGCCTTATTTGGAAATAAGGGCTTTGCAGATACGATCACACTAGGATGAGATCACACTGGATTAGGGTGGGCCTTAATCCAATGCCTGGTGTTCTTAGAAGAAGAGAGAAATTTGTGCACAGAGACACTGACAATCAGGGAGAATGCCATGCGACCGCAGAGGCAGAGATTGGGTTGATGTGTGCACAAGCCAACACCACCAAGGATTACAGCCATCGTGAGCGAGGAGGAGGCAAGAAAGGGTGGTCCCCTGGAGCTTTCAGGGAGAATGTAGCCCTTGCTGACACCCTGATTTTAGATGCCTAGCCTCCAGAACTGAGAGAATACATTTCTATTTTCAAGCCCCCGAATCCGTGGTACTTTGTTAGGGCAGCCCCAGAACTAACATAGACACAAAGCTCTAACTTAGCCATGTCTCGGTTGGGTGACTTCAGGCAAGTTTCCAAAATTTTCTGGCACTCAATTTCCTTAACACTAGATGGGAGAATGTAGGAGTTGAATTAGTTGATAATGTAAAGTTGTTAGCACAGTGCCTGACATGTAGGTAGTGCTCAGTAAATACTCATGTAGTAACTATCACCCTAGTTCTTTGTGTGGCTGGTCCTTCTTGACTCAGATGTCATTGCTTCAGAGGGACCTTCCCTGACCCCCCTGCTAAGAGCTGCCTCACCAAGTCACACTATCTCATTCCTCTGTGTATCATCCTTAGAGCACTTGTCCCAAATTCTATTTGTTTATTTAAAAAACAAACAAAAAAACCCCCCAAAACCTCTTTTCGTTAGAATGTGAGTTCTCTGGGGATTAACATAAGAATTAAAAAAATTTTTTTAAAAATAAATAAATAAATATTACCTCCTAGTAAAAAAAAAAAAAAAATGTGAGTTCTGAGGGCAAGGACCTTTTCTTGTCTTCTTAGTATTTAGTGACTGGCTGGCTGACTGATGACCACGTAAAACCAGATACAAAGGGCATTTAAATTGAAGGAAGAAGGAATGAGGTTTTTCTAAAGATCTTGAAGTTTCCCAAAGCAGGTAACACTCCCATCTCTAAAAATTTTCCAGAAATTCCTCAGTGATTTTATTTAAGGAAAGCAGGGAAGTTCCTATAACTAACCTCAGCCTACCTTCTCTTGCCAACCTGGTATAGGACAAACATGGTGGGGTCACTGTTATCACCTTAAATACTCACACATTTAGGCAGAGGTATATACACTTTGTAAAGGTATAGTTCTGAGAGCCTCTGGCTCAGACCTGTTAGTTCCTCAGGAGATCTTGTCAGCTATAGGGTCCCAGTAACTCTTCAGCTCCCGAATGGGTGGCCAGGCTTGTTAGCATTGGTCTCTTTTGCTGTTAAATTCTGCCCTCTAGTGGTAATAAAAATGTCACACTAGTGCGGCGTTTGACTGCAGTTATGTCTAATTATTCTGGGAGCTTTCGATATTAAGTTATTAACATTATATTCACAACCTCAGAACCAAGGGCTGTGTTTAAAGTATATTTTATATGGTTTTTGTTGGCTTTATAGAATACAGATTAAAATCGTTAAGGCATTTTATTAATAGAGTAAATTGTCTTACATTCTTGGGGAAAAAAGCTCTAAGGTGCTGTGACACAGTATGTAGATTTTGTGCGAGAGGGGTTGGCATGGATCTGAAGTTTAACCTGTGGTAACCAAAGAGTCTCCTTGGAAAAAGTTATATGTGAATTGAGATTTGACAGCTGAAAAAAAAAAATGGCCAGAAGGAAGCTGGTATTAGGTGAAGCAGAAAACAGATTGTCAGCATGTTAGAGATTAAGGGGGAAGACCCTGAGCCTATGGGGTCGTGTGTGCCCAGGTGGAGTGGGATAAGAGTTCACTTCTTCCACCAAGGAACAGCCATGAGGCCAGAGGGGCTGGAAAGGCAAGGGTGAACGTGAGCAAGAGAGAGTACCAGAAGCTGATGTGAGAGAGTGATGAGGGGGACGGGGAAGATTGCATGGGTCCCATATGTAACTTTTGCGGAGTGAAGTGGGGAGCCATGTAGGGATGACATTGGCTTCTATGTTGCTAGCAGACTTTGGGGGGCAAAGGCGGGAACAGGAAGACGAGTTGGGAGGCCGGGGGGACTATCCAGGTGAGTCAGGATAGTTTGGACCTGTGACCGCATTGGAGGTGGTGAAGAAGGGACATTCTGGTCTCATATGAAGGCAGAGTCTTTAGGATTTCCTGCCGGGTTGGGTTGTGCATGGGAGTACAGAGGAGCAAAGCACCATACTGGAAAGGGGCGCCTGGGTGGCCCAATCAGTTAAGCAGCCCACTCTTGATTTTGGCTCAGGTCATGATCTCCTGGTCCTGGGATGGAACCTGGCTTTGGGCTCAGGGGGGCGTCTGCTTGAGATTCTCCCTCTGCCCCTACCTGCCCCTACCTGCCCCCCTGTGCTGTCTGTGTGTGTCTCTCTCAAATAAATAAATAAATCTTAAAAAAATACTGGAGAGATGGCATTGCCTGCAACTCAGACAGCTTGGTGCACATTTGTGAGAATTTCTGTAAGAGACCAAACTGGGAGTAGCATGATTGAGTGTTGAGTAGTAAGTCAAAATTAATTTCCTGGCAACTACGGAGTTTTTGTTCACATTTCTGTCAGTTTCCAAATTTTCTCTATAAGTGTTAGTGTTTTTATAGTAGAGTTATTTATTAAAATAAAAATAGCCCTCTGTTAGGCTACTTCATAAATATGCTAAAAACTTAAGGTTCGATCAAAATTATGTAAAATGAGTAGCTCGGGTGTATTAGAGCCAAAGTTCTTAAACTAAGCTCAGGACCCCTTTTCACTCTTAAAAATTATTGAGACACCAAAGAGTTTTAGTTATATGAGTTTTAACTATTGGTTTATTGTATTAGAAATTAAAATATAGCAGTTTTTTAATATTTAGTTAACTCATTTAAAAATAACTAATTATTTTTGTAAAAACTAATCATTTTCCAAAACAAAATTTAATGAGAAGAATGGCGTACATTTTTGCAAATCTCTTTAGTGTCTGGTCTCCTAGAACACACCCCTGTGTGATTTTGTACCACTATGCATTGGGCATTTTAGAAATACTGGTTTTCTGAGTTGTGCAGATATTCAAAATGTTAACATATTTCATTATACAATATTAAAAACTCACTTCTGTTTATTATTACCACTTATCAGAAAAATCACTAAAGTATCGGGAAGCTGTCAAGCTCATGGTCATGAATACAAGTTTCCCCAAATTCTGATTTTTCAGTTGAATGCTCAGGTTTCATCCCTGGCAACAAATACTGTCCATTGTTCTGGAAGTGACAGGCTCACTTTGTTCCTTTCTTAGAAAATGCCTGCCAGATAAATACCCACATCTGAATAACCACAGTTTGTCAGACATTCTTTGAAGTAGAAATGGTGTTCCATGAAAAAAGCAGCTAGTTGAGCACACGGTTGCTTTCCCTCAAGACGACGTTGTACTTGGGTCTGCCGGAGAAGGGCCACGTGTGCGCTCGAGACGTGGACGCAAGGGTCCAGCTATGATTTAAAGCAAGTAGTTCTTACTGTGTCATCAAGGATTTCTTCAGCGAAACTGGCGATTTTTTAGAGAAATACTTAAAAATTGTTTTTTCAGTATTTAAAACATAAATTTTTTCTAAAAAATGGTAGTTAAGAAATACAGTGACCCCTTATCCAGTGTGGTGCCTCTCCCTGGCTTTGTGCTAAGGTCCTAGCAGTGTGACCCATCATTGCTTTCACCTTATTGGCGGAAATGTCAACCCAGTGAAAAAGGCAAAAAAGTCTCAGTATTTTTTTTTTTTTTTAAGATTTTATTTATTTACTTGTCAGAGAGAGCACAAGCCGGGAGAGCGGCAGGCAGAGGGAGAAGGGCAGGGAGCCCGCCACAGGACTCCATCCCAGGACCCTGGGATCATGACCTGAGCCGAAGGCAGATGCTAAACCGATTGAGCCACCCAGGCACCCCAAAATGTCTCAGTATTGTTATGAAAATAGTTTTGGCCTTATGGACTCCCTGAAAGGCCCCTGCAGGCCCATAGGCTGCACTTTGAACATCACTGTCCGAGAGGGGCTCCTGTTACTTAAGAGCTGTTATAAAGCCGCGGAAACACTTAGAACAGGAATCATCATCTCCTGTTGATCTAAATCCATATTTTTTCTCTAGCTAAGTGGGGTTTTTTAAAACAATAACATTTACATTTAAGAATACTGATTATTAAGACAGAAGAGACATTAAATTTTCATTTAAAAAATGAGAAAAGAGGGCGCCTGGGTGGCTCAGTTGGTTAAGCGACTGCCTTCGGCTCAGGTCATGATCCTGGAGTCCCGGGATCGGGTCCCGCATCAGGCTCTCTGCTCGGCAGGGAGTCTGCTTCTCCCTCTGACCCTACCCCTCTCATGCTCTCTCTCTCTCTCTCATTCTCGCTCTCAAATAAATAAATAAAATCTTTAAAAAAAAATGAGAAAAGTTTGAGAATCTATCCTAGAAATAAGGGCCTATTCTTTACAATTGAGTGCATTGTGAGGCCTCAGTAAATACTCTGTTTCCTATGATCGAGTCGCTCATTGTACACTGTGAGGAGCTGGTGCAGAAACAGTTGCTGTTCTGCTCTGATTGCTTTATATTAAAACCGTGAAAACCCAAAGCTTGGTGAGGCCAAGGTCTGGTCTATGGCAGAGATGCTCAGCTTGGATGTGAAAGTGCAGTTAAGGGATAAATTTACTTGAGGCAGACTGAATATGAACATTCTCCTGGTCCTTAAACTTTTATTAATTGCTGCCACATTTGCCCATTTTGTGCTCCCAGTGTGGATTAGCTGGCCAAGCTCCATCCGTCCTTTATGTCAGTGAAGATAAGGATGTGTCAGACCCTGGGAACAAGAACATGCTGTTTGGCCCTGCGAGGCAATTTCCTTTTGAGTCCCAGATCTCTCCAGATGGCATCTAATTGTTTCTTGAATGACCTCAGTGTCCAGGCTGCAGGAACCTGGTCTGAGAGGGCATTTCACATATTTATTAGCCCGTGGATGAGAACTTAACTACATAAAGCCCCCATTCACACTCTCAAAAGAGCATTTTGTTCAGAAGCAATGATGAAGCTGATGGACTGTTTCCTGTGACCACCAGGATCCAGTTGGATTCTCATTTTTCCCAGGACCAGGTGGGTGTTTTTCTGAAGCATCTGAGTCCATCATGGCCAACTGAGTCCATTGTGGCCCAGTCTCCTCCCCTCTGTCTTCTCTGGGTCTTTGCTGGAACAAGCCTGGGCAGGACAGGGCTGCATCCTCTTATCTCCTGGTTTGCAGAGCGTTCAAGGATTGCTCGTGCAGGTGGTAGGAGTTGGGAGTCACGTGTTCCGGGAGCCTGTCTCCATTTGGGAACCCAGGTAGCTCACAGTGGAGAGTGGGGTGCTTTTGAGGGGCTGAAGAAGGGACCAGTCCTAATCTAGCTGCAGATATGGCAAGCCTGGTTAATCCAATGAGGATCATAATCCTCATGTGGCAAGTCATGTCTTAGGCCTCTGTGGTTCTGAACTATTTGGGGGGGTCCCTATCTCTTTGCAGTGGGGATGCATAAGAACTGTGTCTAGAAATATGCATCTGTGCTTCTTGTGCATCTTCTTTCCAAGGTATTTGTGGGCCCAGATGCACAATCCCTGTGCTTTATCCAGACGTTCTCTGGCCCCTGTCCTGTTCAGGCATTGGCCCCAATCCTTCTGGGCATTGGAGTGTTGACAGTGAATAAGACGGTAAGTCCTGAAGCAAACAGACAAGCACACAGGTCACTTTAATGAGTGCTTCAGTGTTGGAGCTAGGGCCTTCACTGGGGTAAATAAAGCAATAGCAGTAGGTGAAGGAAGCCTCGTAGGGCCACACAGACCGAGAACCGGGGCTCCAGGGCTCCGAGGCTCCTTCTGGGCCGTATTCACCAAAGGACTACATAAGGAGTAAATTTGGGAAGATTTGAATATATTTGGGGGGTAATGCAAATTTCCCTTTCTTTGACCTACAAAGAATCATGAGAGTTGCCCTCCCAGGTAATCAATTGTCGCCGGTAAAGTCCATCTGGCCTTAATAAGGGACTTTCTCAGACAGTACCTCTGGATTAGGTCCTCTGTCTTTCCACAGAACACAGTAGCCTTTGGAAATGTCCTCCAGGAACTTAAGAGGGTGCTGTCGCCTGCACGAGCAGGGTTGAATGAGCCGTTTGTTCGTGGCTTCCCCTAGCCTGGGAGGGGTGCTGGGTGTGGGAGCAAAACTCACACCTCCATTCAGTGGCACAGGACATTCCGACTCCATGAATCCCTCTCCCTTTTCCTGGAGGCAAATTCGTGTCTGCTTCTTCCTTGAGAACTCAAGGCAACTCTTTAATGGAGCATCCTTGCAGTCGGCTATGAAGCACCATTAATTTCCACCCATCACTGAAACACGAGGGAACAGGCCTGTTATTAATGGGTGTGCATTATACATGTTTTCATGTAACATGAGTTTATGTTGGCTCTTTTTGAGCATTTCTCAGATAGATCATCTCTCATACATGTGAACTCCAGTAGAGCCCAGCACAATGTGTTCTGTCTCAATCTCAAATTTTACTTAATCTCACACTGGTAAAGTAAACTCTCAAACTGATGATGTGAACTAGGAGATTTACCACTGGCAAGGACAGGGGTGGAGTAGCCTGGCTTGATGACTATTCTGGAGAAGGAAGGCCGCCCAGACTCTTAGTCCTTGTATCCGCTTCTCAGCACATTGGCCACATTCACTCCGATCATTGTGTGGATATAGTGGGGGCACATGGCCGTAGGCTGCACTAGTTTTTCATCTTCAAGTTTATGGCCCACGGGGGAAAGGAGACCTCTTCCCCTGCTCTGGTTTGAAAAATCCCAGGGAAGGACTCTGATTGTCTAACTTAGGTCCATTATGTCCACTCCTGAACCATTCAGTGTTCAGAATTCTGATTGGCTCACACATCCAAAACAAGTATGAATGTACATGCCACGGGGTAAAGCTTTTAAACGTAATAACCACTGTCTGCTATTTACATTGGTTTTTTTCCCCTGACTTTTCAGGATCAGAAGTATAGTGGGCTAAATTTCTAATTGTGTCTGTCTACTTGGGGTAAATATGTGAAATATTGACACACGAGTAGTAGGTTGTACAGAGGTACTTTCTTTTTGGCCTTTTCAAACCCTGTACTACTCTTTCTCTGGTTTTCTCCTATGTGCTGGATACCCATTGCCTCCCAGTTTAATGGTCAGATCCACGCCATTGCAGAGAAGTCGTGGGCAACAGAGCAGAGGGGCCGTGGATTCCCCTTATAGTTTGGCCTTGGAAAAATTCCCGCATCTGCTGTCACAAGTACCCCGGCCCTGAGGCTCCTGTGGTGTTCTTAGAGATTGGTGCAGGTGGGTTCCTGCTGCTCTCCCTGGTAACTCTCCCTTCCTCCATCCTGCCCTCCCACTCCTCTGGGTACACACTGCAAGGCCAGGGATTGTATTATCCTTTGAGTCATTGACAAAAGGAGCCCATTGTCCCACCTTGGGCACCAGGAGTGTTGACCAGAGTCTGGATGTCACTTCTGTAGGCGGCATTGTGCTTGGCACCTGAGTACTTCAGAAAGTGAAGAAACTGGCTGGTAATCAATATGGTCCTTTCCATGCAACACTCCATGTGAGTCGGCCTTTTCCTAGAGAAGTACACCTAGATGGTGTTTCTGTATTCACCAAGGCGGTCCCTGAGCGCTGCAGTCGTCCCCTGTGCCCTAGGGCTTTGCTACCTCTTGGCTCTTTGCAGATTCTGCCTCAGCATCCATCTGTCCATGTCCTGCCCTTTCCCATCAGTAATGAATGAGGATCTCTGATGGGATATTTTGGATGAGACCTGCCGCCTCTGTTGCTAAGGCTGTCTGTCCCTCGGCGGGGCTGGTGCCTTGGGGATTTGCACAAGATAAGGTACTCCAGGCAACCAGGTGGTAGCCATGCTTCCATTATCACCCCCCATCGATCCAGCCATTCGGATTCAGCATTGGTGTAATGATTAACTCTGAGTACTGTCTGATCTCACAGGTGACATGGAGATAATAGTCCGTGTGTCCTGGTGTTTAGTATTAAAGAAGACACTACGGTGAACGCTCTCTGTGTAAATGCTGGCTCCTGGGGGCATTGCATGGGGTAGGGGGGTGAGGGCAGCTCCCGCTGGCAGGCGGGGTGCCTGTGACGAACGCAGCCCTGTGCCTGTGGTGGGGGAGGGGGGTTGCGCGTCCACCTTGCAGCGCCTCTGCGTTCAGCTCAGCCGTGACACTTGAGTGCGGTGGGCAAGCAAGGCCCGGGCACCAGCTGGGGAAGGCTTCCCCTCCTCTCACACGTGTTTAAAGCTGCTCCGACGGCAGCAAGGAAGGCAGTACTGCAGGCCTCAAGGCTTCCTGTCTGCCCCTCTGGCCGACCTCAGCCCTGCGGGGCCGACCTTATGGTAGCTGCAGCCTCCACCTGCCTTTGCTCATGTCCCCGGTGACCGAGGTCTTCCCCTCCTTCTTCTCCCCACTAGAACAAAAGATCAGGTAGGACCCTCAGAAGCCCCATCTTGAAGAACCACTGAAAGTCCTTTTGGGTCAGTGGGGATTTTTAGGTCACGTCACTCTTTGAGAAATGGGTAAAAGCCATGTTCTCCTCACCTCAGTGAACAGATACTCACCCAACCGTTTGCATGCAATTTCCAGTAGCTCATGGGAGCCCCACTCCACCCCAGCTTAACAACGCGTGGCCTGGCCTGCTTCTCCTAGCTCTTTGGGTAGGAGGCAGAATGCTCCAGTATGTCACTGGTGATAAGGCCCACGATCAGTTTATAGCCATGAAAACAAGATATTTTCCCACCGAAATAATTCACTTAGGTGGCTGGAATTTGCTTGAAAACAGAAGGGATTAATGCGCTCATTTCCTAATGCACTTTGGCCAGCTTTCAAGGCTGGAATGAGTGCAGCTGGTTCTGCCTGCACCTCTCACCTGGGGCCGACCCCACCACGTGCCCCAGGATTCCAGCCCTCTCGGGCATTCCTCGATGCCTGTTTCGTGCACTTGGACATTTGGTAGCCTCTCTAAGGTGGAAGAAGGGCCAGAGTGGCATTGGAAGAATACACTGTAACTCTGGCAGTTCCTGCTGCTAGGGTTGAAAGAGGGGAAGGGACATCGAGGTGGAAGGCAGAGTCTGGGTGGACACTGGAAATCTAAGCATCTATACCCGGCCCTGTTCTAATTCTAGAAGTGGCTGGTATCAGAGGAGCCGGTAATAGGGCCGATGAAGAATGAAGGAGTCAGGCACATGGGAGGTGGTCATCTGGCGGCTCTAGACTCCTGTGGAAGGTCTAGTCCTAGGGCAAGACCCTGGAAGACTAGGCAAGGGGGCGAGGTTGGAGGAGCATCAGGCGGGACATCCAGGCAGGACGGAGGCTGAAGCCCAGCTCTGCAGCAGTCAACTTGGTGTGGGGGCAAGGCAGAAGGAGGGGTGCAACCCAGATCCTATTAGGGGGCTACAGGATCCCCAGTCAGACTGGCTGGGATGGGGTGCGATATCGAGATCTCAGTAGTTGTGGATGGACCAGGAGTTCCCCTGGGTGAGGGCCAAGTAGGCAGATGCTGTGGACATACATCCTGCCTGTTAAAACAAACAACTCTCCAAAGGACAGCGGCTCTGGAGTAGAAAATCATCTGAGGCATCTGAGCAAGTGTGATTAAAACCATATGTGCAATTTTAATATGGGATCTTAAAATTTAAAGGCTAAAAATACTTTAAGACTGAAACAACTCTTAAACTCCTCATCGTTCCCTGGCGTTTAAGATTCAAGAGTCATTGCGGTACCGGCCTGCCGGTCAGCAGCTCAGGTGGGAGCTGGCCGCGCTCTGGCGGGGGTCATGGCTCCCGGGGCCCGACAGGTGGGTGAGACAGGGCGTATGCCCTGCAGGAGGACCCAGTGGGGAGGGGAAGCTCACATATGCTGAGTGCCTACTCTGTTGGGTGCCCAGCTCTTTATATGTTTATCTCACCGGGTCCTCACAAAGACCTGGTCAATTGGAGGAGGAAACTGAGGCTCAGAGAGGTTAAGAAATTTCCCAAGGTCCCCCAGCTTGCTAGCGGCGCAGTGAAGACTTGAATCCACCCTGGCTCTCCCTCTAACCTGCTACCTTGAGCGTCACTTCTGAGACATGCAAATCTGTGTCTCACAGCTCAGTTTTGGAAGATGTCATTTTGCAGAAGTGCTTATGAGATGGGAGAGCCAGGGGCGGTGGAGATGGGAGACAGTGCAGCTGGTCCCAGCTGGTGAGCCTTCCTGGTGTTCTGGCTTTGCAGAAGCCCCTCGGCCCCTTTCTGCAGCTCTGCATGGGAGGGGCGTCTGAGGGGCATTTGTGGTCACTATTAGTTGCTTAGATAGCTCACACTTACCAAAGTGGAAGGAAGGAGAAAGAGAAAAGTGCACAGCGCAGAAAACGTAGGAGCTACAATAACCAGAAAAGCAAATGCCTGCTCTGGGTGAGGTGCGCACATCATGAGGGTAGAATGGAAGGAAGCGTGCAGAGGCTAGGTCATCTTGGATGCGTAAGACTCCCAGGGCTCCCCTAAAATTACACATAAAACATTACAGTATGTGCTCTTTGCTAGGGGAGGAGGGTTGATGGTTTTCATGGACTCTGAGGGAAGACGGAGACCGCCAGAGACTTTCTGAGCCTGCCGGTGGAAAGGCTGGAGTTACGCCCCTTGCTTGTTCTTTTCATTTTTGCCTTAATGCTAAAAACAGAAAATAGGGTTTGTGTAACCTAGGATTTCTGGGGTGATAACAGGAAGTAGGTGGTGGTGGAGAGACGTATGGGATGGAATTGTGTGTGATAGAGCAAGAAAGCAAAGTCCAGGCTGGGCCCTACCTGATTTAGCTCCACATGGCCAGTTCTACAATTTTAATAGCCAGTTAGAGAAACGGAAATTTATTGGGGGGGAGGGGTGGCATAAGAGCCAGTAGAGAAAAGTGTGTTTGTGAGTACTGCCCTTTGTTCCTTTGTCGATGCGCTAGGCAGATCAATACTGCTTCCGGACAGAGGCCACTTAGCAGCCGTACTCTCACCGCTGTGAGGAATCTGGGGGACTGTCAGATGGAGACGTGCACAGCAAACACTCTTCAGTGCACCCTCTGTACTCCCGGGCGCAAGTGAACATCTTGTCCACAGCAGTACACAAAGCGGCCTCCTCCTGCCGAGCCCAGGGTGCATTCCCTTCTTGAGCAAGACGTAAACTGCATGTGCATATAGGAAAATGTGTCCAGCGGTCTTTGGCGGCTTATGCAGCTGCTGAGTCTGGCGTGAGGGGAAGGGGACTTCCTCCCTGACAGCTTCTCTTCACCCTCAGTGGTCTTGGGAGACCTCCTTAAGCCCTGAGGTCCTGTGGCTCTTATGGGAGGGTAGGTACCCTGAGCCGCAGCACCCCGCCGCCCTCCGGCTTTACTGTGCTCAGAATCATGCAGATGGCCAGGTGCCTGGGAAGCTTTGGGAGACAGGGTTGCAGAGAAACACACTTGCCCTGGCCCAGGGCTTCCCAGGCATTTGCCTCACTGCTTTTCAAAGGGCCGAATCTGCAGAGGGTGGTCTTGGATATTTAGGATTGGGCCAATCCAGGTTAATCTTCCTGCTTCCTAGGACACCAGGGGAAATGGAAGTGGTAGTAGGATCGGTCTTACCTGCCCACCCCCCCCCACCCCCCCCACCCCCCCCCACCGCCAGCTCATTAAAGCTGTTTTTGTTCACTGAGAGTCTGATCACTCGGGTTTAGTGGAGGCAAAAAAGCCGGGAGAGAGAGATCTTGCTGAGGAGGTGGAGTCTCAGTGGTTGCTATGAGAGGTTGAGCTGTTTTGACCTCCACGGCTAGTGTTCATCCCTTGACTGATGCTCTGAGTGTGTCCCTGTGGGCAGGGATGAGCCAGGCCTTGCAGCCTTAGACCGGTGCCCTCTGGTGACAGCGTGCTATCCTTAGACTGTGGGACAGTGACCAAGAGCACCTCAGTGCACCTAAGGCTTGATGCCTTGATTCTGGGCCGGCTCTGGGGAGGAGAATGGCAGAGTATTGGCAGCTTTGTTTTCCCGGTTGCCCTGAAAACAGGTAAAAGCAAATACCTGGTAGGCACCTCTTCCTCTCCCACAGACCTCTCCCCCAGTGCCAGGTCAAAGAGAGGGCCTGCCTCACTGGGAGCCGGATCTTCTAGTGAGGACTGTAGCTCTCTGGGAGAGGGACTCTTGCACACTTTCAGCCTCTCTCAACCCAAGGGCTATTGCCAACAGGAAGCACGCATCTGCGGGGATATGGCTGGCAGGCTGCTCCCGTTTCCATGGTTACTAAATAGGGCAGGTTAGTATTAGGGCTGCCCAAGGAAAAAATGGCATGGAGCAGGGACCTTCCTCTGGCGGGCTTTAACCCTCTTCCCAGATGGGGTGGGCAGCATTTGACCTGAAGGCATGGGAATCTCCCTCAAGGGTCTTCCTGGCTGCCCTGCCCTGGCTTTTTTCACAGGTGTGTCCCTTGGTGCAGAGGAACAAGTCTTCCAGGAGGCCAGAGGGGGCGCTAGAGAGCACAGTTTCCCCAGAGTTTTGTGGGCTATCCAGCAACACTCCCTCTCCATCAGTCCCTGGGGCTGCGCTAGAGATGCCAACCCCTGTCCTGAGAAGAGCACGGTGTATAGAAAACCCTGAATCCAAATTTGGTCCTAAATCACATGCACCAAATCATCAGAGAGTGACCCCCCTGCCCCAGGTCACCGCCTTTCTATGGGGCTGTGTAACAGGTTTAATTATAAAGACATTAAAAAATCTCTTATTTGTGTTTCTGTGTGATTACAATACCAGGTTCTGCAATCACAGGCTGGAGTCCCTGGTCCTTTGTCTGTTCTCTGCTGAGTGACATGCTGTCCTGGTTTTCTGTTTCTTTGTAACTGGAAGAGAATAATCACTGTCGGGAGAACGTGGGAGAATTGATCAGTGTAGATGCAGATATTGAAAAACATAACAAGTCAGTGAAGGGCACTTTGCAAATTCATGCAATTATCATCTTTAGTTGCAACAACAACACGTTATTTTAATCTCCCTCCTTGGCCATTTCAGGGGAAATTTATTAAAACCTTTGAGTGCAGTTTCAGAAACTATTTTTGGTGAGGAACAAAAAAATTAAAAAGTGACAGGGCGCCTGGGTGGCTCAGTCGGTTGAGCATCGGACTCTTGGTTTCAGCTCAGGTCACAGTCTCAGGGTCGGAGCCTGTCTGCTTCTCCCTCTCCCTCTGCCCCTCCCCACCATTTACGCGCAGGCGTGTGTGCACTCACGCTCACTCTCTCTCTCTCTCTCAAATAAATCTTTTTTTTAAAAGTGCTTAGGAGGGGCGCCTGGGTGGCTCCGATGGTTAAGCGTCTGCCTTCGGCTCAGGTCATGATCCCAGGGTCCTGGGATCGAGCCACACATCCGGCTCCCTGCTTGGCAGGGAGCCTGCTTCTCCCTCTCCCTCTACTGTTACCCCTGCTTGTACTCTCTCGCTCTCTCTATCAAATAAATAAATAAAATCTTAAAAAAAAAAACTGCTTAGGAAACAGTTACCTAATAAGATTAACCCATTCTTTAATCCTGACAAGCAATTCTTTGGGCATTTGGGGGACATTTCTTAGAGTAAACAGAGAAAGCCTCAAGTGACAAGAACCATGATTCTACAGTGACCGGAGGATCTTTTGTGTTGCTTTTACCTTGGCCCCAGAGCACTTGATGACGTAATTCTCAGTCATTTACAAGTCTGAATTATTTGCATATTTCTTTCAGGAGTATACGTCAATTCAGACTTTCTGCGGGGAAGGAGGAGTTCAGAGGCTTTGGGCAATCTCTCTGAATTTTTGTGGGGGATTTAAGGAGCTGCTTTCTTTCCTTGTCCCACACTGGGGATGGCGCTTTTTTGTAGCTTCTCGGGAGTTTTTTAGCCTGGTGGAGCGCGTCTCCTGCCAAAGGGGATGAGCAGATGAAAACTGGGCCCCTTACCTGTTGACTGTAGGCCTCATGGATGAGTCATCCCCACAGGTCATGGGCCCTGACTGCTCTGTTTGAACCCTCTCTAATAGAAATCAGGGCAAACAGCAAATGCTTGCTTGTGGATACAGTATATGGATCTTGGAGGACTGTATCGACCCCAACTCCAAGGGCCCTGTGAACTCGACCACCTTTGATGCTTGCTTTCAGGTTCTTGGGTAGACTTCCCCGGACCCAGGAGCCCCCAGGACTGCACATCTGGCCTTCAAAATGACAGAAGAGAGGGACTGAGGGAGCACAGAGGAAGTCAGCTTCCCCTCCCCCATCATTCCTGTGGTGACAGACCCTCTGTAGCTCTGTCCCTGCATCCTATGTATTTATTAGGCTGCCCCTCTGCCCCTTCAGGCTGTGTTAAAGCACAGAGGCTGCTCCAGGCATTGAACAAACAAGTCTCTATTTTTACAGGCCGACTTGACCTAGTCCAAAGGCCGAGGCCTCCTGAGGATTTGACACTAATCCTGTTGGATATTTCTCATACTTCCCTCATGCCTCATCTGGTGTTGTTCCTTTCTGGACTGAATAGGTTCTGTTTCTTCCTCATTACAAGTTTCTGCCTGTGTGAAGTTTCAGAAAGCTTCAGGACACATTCCAATTTTGAGTGGCCGAAGCCATAGAAAGGTAACGTCTGGACCAGTAGGAGAGGAAGAGCTACAGGCAGAAACCGGGGTTTGATAAAAACCAGAATTGTTGAGCATCCACTCTGACTGGAATGCAAGAAGAGAAGCATTCCCCTTCAGGACACGGGAGGCTCTTGGTGGGGGCAAGGGCCTCTTAGAACAGGAGAATGGCTTGCTGCGTGGGCCACCTGGTCTCAGTGCTGGATCTGGGTTAGCCAGAGAGGACAACTGAACGGAGTATTTGAAGTGAAGGAGGGAAGTGAGACAAAGAGTTGAGTCAGAAGAGGGTGTACACCTTGACCCCCAGCCTCCCAGCAGACGGCTCAGCCAGGTGGGATGGGATGGGGCGCCCAGGGTGTTTGCCAACAGACCTGCTGATTAAACACCAGAAGACCCTATTGCCCACAGTGATGGCTAGGCCAACGTTATCAGCTGCAAACTGGCTGCCAGGAGCATTCTAATGAAAAATAAACAGTACTGTGGGGGGGCTGGGAGAGTGGGGACAGGGACCCTGCCTCCGTTTCCTCGGACTTCTAGGATTGGTCCTAAGGAAAAGTCACACCCCAGTCACCTTTTAGGTCCTTTTCTCAAAGGAGCCTTTGTCTCATCACAAGGTGGTGTGATGTGTGCTTCCTTAACCCTTAGCTGCTGGGGTAACGAGCACAGATCAAGCGTCCAGGAGCTGGTCGCCTGGTGCCCTAGCCCTGGGAAGGACAGGCTGTCTGAGGGGGATAATGATTTCTGCCGGGTCTCTAAATTGAGGGGACAGCTAAAGCCCAAAGCTCTTCTACGAGAGGTTAGAATTTCATCAGAAAGCAAGTCTGGTCACATGAGGATTTCTGGCACTGTGTGCCTGGCAGGCTGGACATCAGCCTGCCAGAATTGAACGAGTGGCTCGTATTGGCTTCAGCGGAGGGGAGAAGTCCCAGACTGGCCCGCGAGAAGGAGCAAGCGGCTCGCTCCCCAAGCCGGCTGCTGGACTGCGGGCTGCCGCGGCGGGCTGGGGCTCTGACGCCCAAGCCCCATTTCTTTTAACCCTAGAAAAAGGAAAGTGTGTGGTCCGGGGACCGGGCACTGAAAGATGCCTAAGGATTGCAATGCCTTCCACGCCCTGTCAGCAGTCCTGTGCTGCTTCTATCACCGCAAGCCGTTCCTGGGAGCCAAGGTACGTGCGGTGTTGAGATAAGATGCATTGGAGATTCTTTTGGGAGCCTTGAAAGCCTTGGTCTTCCAACAGGCACCAGAAAAAGTTTGCAGCCTGCTGGCTGTAAAAACAGAGGCACTTTCTTTGGCTGGTAGATCGGGCTAAGCCCCTCGTGATGTGCCTCCCTCCCCTGGCAACGGAACCCAGCTGCACAGAAGGGGGTTCCAAGGCTGCGTTTGGGGAAGAAGCTCTGTCAGTCTCCTTGGGTGGAAATTCTGTACTAAAGTAACTTGGTAACATGGACCTATTTTTCTTCCTTCTCTCTTTGTATCTCTCTTCCCTTGTTCGCCGTGGCTGTGAGCTGGCTGAGCCCCTCTCTCTGCTGAGCCTGCTGGGGCATTATGTCAATAATGTATATAACCTACAGAAGCCACCAAATACCGCCTTTCCTATCTCAGCCAGGTTCTAAAACATTTCAGTGTTTGGAACTGTCTTGTCTTTACTGCTCTCATTTTGAACCTTTGTTACAAGACACCAACACCAAAGGTTTTGCGTAGTAAGTCAACACACTATTTTGATGAAAATACTCAACCTCATTGGACTGATTCAAGACAAGACCTGTGTTCTATGTTGCCTGCCATTGACAACACTAAGAGTGAAGGTTAATATAGGCTCTCCTTGATCCGTGGGTCTGTGTGCCTTAGAAAAAATCCCGTCGGCCCTTAGCTTGACCACGGACCTCCCTTATTCATGAGAAATAGGAATCTGAAGTCTCATGACATTCCTCCCACCCAGATGGTGGAGCTCTGTCTCCTGAGGGACTGACTGACTTCGTGCAATTGAAAAAGCTTCAGCAGCATTATGATGTTCGGCTTCCTTCTCAATAATGCTTAAAAGAATTCTCAGGAAAATGTAACAGAAAAACCTATTAAAGGGAGAAAGAGCCCTTTGTAGAAAAATAGACACTGAGTGAGAAGAGGTTAGGTTTCTTCTGATTTTACTGCCCTCTTGGAGTGTTCAGAGTAGCTTTCTAACCATTTAGCAAAGTTCATTTTTGTCTCTTTGTCAAGGAGTTTGGAGGGGGATGGGCAATTAATCATCAGTTTAAAAGTGTTTCCTCCCTGATTGAAGAGCCCCTTTCTGTCCTGGAGCCCAGTGGGGTGATATGAGGACCATGTGGTTTCTGGCCTAAATATGGATCATTCTAGCGTCCGGTAGATGAAGTCATGCCATTAATGGTATTTTAAAGCTGTCAAAGATAGACCAGGAGGTCCCAAAGGGACCGGGTGCTTCAGATTGGCAGTAGGTTTTCACTCTAATAGAAGTCCTGCCATAAGCCTTCTGCTAATTCAGAAAAGTGCAACTCAGCATTGGTATGTGAGCAAACAGCCGCTAAATATCTGGGTCTGAGTGACGAGGTTCTGTGTGGATGTCCCTGTTCCTCTGCTGTTATATCCTTCAAGACCTGCACAGAAAGGCCACAGTGACATATGGGGGTACAGCCGTCCCTCCCTGGCCTCCCCCTCCCCTTAGCTCCTCCTTCCCTGGCCTCCCCTGACCACTCTTGGGGGTTGACTGGTCGTAGAAACACCTCCTTTCCACCTGGGGCTTCTCACCTGGCCCTTAGTTTGGTGCATCTTCCTAGCTCAGAGAGAGGACCTGGCTTGCTCGCTCACCAGACACGGATGAGCTTCCAGACCCAACCTCGGGTCCTGCATGGAGCCTCACAGTGCGCTTCCCTGCCCCGTTTCCCTTCAGTGGTTACCTGGGAGAGAAAGTCCTCCTGGGCTTAACTCCCTGCCAGAGTCGCCCCAGTGATAATGCCAATCGCTTTATTGACTCCTACTTTAATTAGGGGTTTCAGGTCTTGCCGCTCATAATTAGTTTCCGCTGCAATTAGGGTTTCAAAATTAAATTGGGATTGATTGCCTGATAGCAAAGCGGAAATAAAGCTCCAGTTCTTGACCGTGTATGCTGCTTCCCTTGGCATGAATTTCTCAAACCAAAAATAACACTCTGGTAGCCATGGTAACTTTCCATTTGGTCTAATCCATATCATCTCGGGAGAAACTAGAATGTTATTAATAGTGTTTGTTGTATGGGAAGAAAACTAAAGATATAAAAGCTTCTTCATTACATAGGAGACCATCACACTGGCACTTGGAGGGAATAAAATCTTACTTGCAGAGATTTGCTGGAATTTAGAATGTATTTAGGGGCCTCGTGTGGACTTGCATACAAGGGCCCCGGAAAGGAGTGAGACCGGGGTGGGGGGTGGCAAGGATGGAGAGGAGAGGGCGCCTGGGTGGCTCAGTTGGTTAAGCGACTGCCTTCAGCTCAGGTCATGATCCTGGAGTTCCGGGGTCGAGTCCCAAATTGGGCTCCCTGCTCAGCTGGGGGTCTGCTTCTCCCTCTGACCCTCTTCCCTCTCGTGCTCTCTGTCTCTCATTCTCTCTCTCAAATAAATAAATAAATAAAATCTTTAAAAAAAAAAAAAAAGGATGGAGAGGAGAATTAAGGGTATGCAGTCCTCGCTGGCCCCCAGGGAGCTGAGGCCAGAGATGAGATGTTCCAGCCATATTGAGGGTCATGACCTTAACATCCCGGGTGAGAAAAGGAGAGGCTATTTTGCTTATGCCCAATGGAAAAGAGTTTGGAGTGAAGATATTGATCCATAACATTACTGGGGCATGTTCAAGTTCAAAAGTCCCTGAACATGGAATGTAGTAGCCCATCCATGCATAAGCACTCTTTGTTGGGGGAGGGGGGGAGTTGATAAATGACAGTGGAGGCCCAGCCCCCCTGCTTTGAAGGACTTACTACAAGAGCATTAGGTCATGGTGTCATTTTGTTACATTTGCAGAAGTCTCTCCAGCTTCCCTGTGCGTCCTTTCACAGGGAATGCAAGTGCATTGTCTTACTGAAGTCTCAAAATGAGTGCTCCAAGTTTGGCAGGGCACCAGTTTACCCCTTCCCACAGAGGAGAAACAGACTCAGAGAAACGACCTACCCAGAATCATTTAGTGGGGCACCAAGGGTTGAAACCGGGTTCTACCTTCATCTGGCTTCAAGCGCAATGTCTGTTCTACGATACCATGTTAAGACCACTGAAACCTAAAATGAGATGATACTGTATATATTAATACTTCAGTGCACAATGTGGCTGGGGAAAAACAGTGCCAACCTCAGTTTTCAGGAGAGGCCTCGGGGGATGTCGAACTGCTCTTCGGAGAATGGGTAATCCTCCTGCAAGCGGTGGCAGGACCACCTTGAGGTCCCTAGTGAACCCCAGAAGGAATTTGGTGAGAAGCACAGTAGATCCCATTTCTAGAACTGGCAGTAAGAACAAACCCCTACGTCTTCTTGTCCCTGTGTCTCTGATTTTTCTTGTATGGGGACGGGGAAAGGAGCTGAATTTTGCCAGTTTATTAATGGCCACCCCTAGGAAGAGCAGTGTGGTTTTAACCCAAGAGGTGGGAGTTACCTTGCAAGTACAGAATAGCCACGATTCTGAAGGACCCTCAACAGAGAGGTTGGAATACAGAGTCAGTGGATGAATGAGCCACTGAGTCTCGGCTAACCAGCCACTAAGTCCAGTGGCTGTGGTCTTGCCAATGAGAAGACATGGCTAGAAGGCAGTGGGTTTTAAGCACATGCTTTCCTACACATAGATTTGATCATCCTTGTGGCCGTCAAGTGCTCTATAGTGGGAAGAGCTGAAATCGGGCTGTTGCTACAGTTGTGTTGTGTTTTGCTTTCAGTCGTTTCCTTTGCCCCCACAAAAAGGATTTGGAGCCTCTCTGAATGCACATTGCAGCCCGAGGTGTCCCATCTGCCCATCCCTAGGGGTTGGGTTCCTGGAACTTGTTTTCGTTAGAAACTGCCTTCCTGTGTGAATATGGTAGAGCCAACCAAGGCCCCGCTTGCCTTCCCTGTGGCCAGTCCCTTGGTGTGTTTGCTGTTGTGACAGCTTGGGCACTAGACCTCCATCCTGGTGTTGATGACGGCCTGAGCCGCCGTAGTCAGTAGGGCTGACGCACCATCAGCATGAGCTGTGCAAGGTGGAAAAAGCCACTCGGGAGATGGCTTTCCAAAGTGACTCAGCCCCTCCCTGTGGCAGCTGCTAGGTGCTCATTTATCTCTCCTGCCCCCCCCCCCCCCCCAAAAAAAAAAGCCCAGCACAGCTTTTTTGTAAAGAGACCTAAATGCATTCCATTGGCATCTGGGAGCTTGGGGGATCTGGTTTCAGCATTTGGGAAAGGAAGGACATGCCTGACGGCGGCTGGGTCCCAGCATCCCCTCTCCGCAGACCCCAGAGCTTGGATCCTGGCCGAGGCCTTGTTTTTGTTGGAGAGACGTGGGTGGGAAGCAGAAATGAGACTGGGATCCTGGGAAAATTCTATGAGTGGGTTTATCACCTCCAGGACCACAGAGAAAGGGGCCTGTACCAAACATCGGGGAGGACCCTGGAGAGTCAGGGTGCTCAGGCCACAGAGATCTTCCTGCTCTGCCCTGTGAGAGGTCTGCAGTGCGTGGAGGACCCAGGGCCCTGTCACTGGGTTTAAAGATGTCAGAGGCAGCTCTGGGGTCTTTTAGCTGATGCATATTTGGGATGTCTCCAGGCCAGCAGAGAAAACTCGGGCTGCCCTGGTTGGGGATAGGAGGGGAGGGAAGGGAAGGGGAGGGATGGGGAGGGGTGCCTCATGGGTTTGGACTGCGGCATCTCTGTCCTCATCTGGATCTCCACTGCGTGTCCACAGCCCCAGGGGCTACTGCTGGAATCTGGCTCTGGCCATGTCACGGCTTATTCTTCTGGCTTATAAAAGAGCTACTACAATCAATCTTTTAGTTTGTATGGGCAACAGCTCTCCTCAGTGTCCGCTCCGAAACACGGGTGCCGTTACAAAAGCAGTTCCGCACCAAGAACCCAGAAGCTAGAATCCCGGTTTCGCAATAAGACGGAGTTTGAGAGACCTGTGAGCCAGCCTCCTACTTAGAGTTCATCTGCTCCTCTGCCACCCCCACCCCCACCCCCACCCCCACCCCCACGCCCAGGCTGTGTGCTGAGGGGCTGCTGGGCGCTGGGCGCTGGGGAGACGCTGCAGGCTCCGGCCGTGAAGGAGCAGTTCCGAGTCCGCTGGGGAGATGGGCGCGCACGCGGCTCTTTCCACGGTGCCCACGGGTGCGGGGCAGGCAGAATACCCAGCGTGTTGTGCGATGCCGGGGCCTGGGTCAGGGAACTTCCTGGAGGAGGTAGCACTGAGCAGCTGCTAAAGGAGCAGTAGGTGGAAGAGGCATGGGGGGGAGAGAGAGAGAGAGAGAGAGCGCATGCGCATACACGAGCCTCACACACTGGACCTCAGGCTGCAGCTGAGGAGCGGAAGGAGAGATGGTGGGCGAATGGATCGTGCAGACCAGCGGGGCCAGTGAACAGTGTGGATGGGGAGCGGGGAAAGGTCTGGGGCTTGGTCCCTTTGCGGGGAGCATGAGCTTGAGGATCATAACCAGCGTCTCCCCCAGCTCATGCTTATGTCCTTGAAGCCTCCTCTCAGCTCTGCTTGTCCCTGCTCAGCTCACTCTGGTCTGCCTCCCTCCACCTTCTCTTTAAGCCCTTTTTAAACACTCAGATCTTGTTTCTTCACAGCAGCAGTTAAGACCATCAGGCACAATATTTTCCCGTCCCCACCCCTGACCCCACAAGCCACAGCTATATCCAGATCCAGATCCTCGCTTCCTCGGAGGATGAGGTGTCCCTCTCCCTGACCAAGGCTGGCCTGGCCACCTGTGCCCATGACCACCCTCTCCTCAAAGACTCCTCTCCACTGGTCTTTCCTCAGGGACTTTCAGTGTGTCCTTCTCCACCACTTGCCTCTTAGTTTGTAAACATGCTTCAGTCTTTCTCAGTCTAAAAATACTACTTATTTCCATGTCTTCATTTTCTGGTCCCTATCTTCTTCCACCCAAACACTGATGAACACAGTCTCTGCTTCCTCACTTCCCAATGACCCCTCAGCCTCTTTCACCCCACCAGCAGCCTTGCCAAGTCCAGTGGATGCCGTCCAAGTCTGATTTTATTGGAACTCTACTGCACTTGGCATTATTGGCTCTTCCTTCCTGAAAGTCTCTTCTCTTGCCTGCTAGCACACCGCACTCTACTTATTCCCCTGGATCCTTCCTGACCACTCCCACCCTATTGCTAGGGGCTAAATCTTTGTGTCCCCCCAAAATTCACATCAAAATCCTAACCTCGAGTGTGATGTATTGGGAGGTGGTAGGCGGAGCCCTTATGAATGGGATTAGTGGTCTTACAAGAGACCCCAGGCAGCTCTTCTGCCCCTTCTGCTAGGTGAGGACATGTGGGAAAAGAGCTCTCTAGAACAAGGAAGCAGGCCACACACCCAGTCTGCCGGCACCTTGATCCTAGACCTGCCTCCAGAACTGTGGGAAATGTATGTCTGTGGCTTCAGCCACTCCCTGTATGGTATTTTTCTTAACAGAAGTTCCGATAGACTAAGACACTATCTTCAGTTTCTCTTTCTGGCCTGCCTCTTAATTTTTTTTTTTTTAAGATTTTATTTATTTATATGACAGAGAGAGAGCACAAGCAGGGGGAGCAGTAGGCAGAGGGAGAGGGAGAAGCAGGCTCACTGAGCAGGGAGCCCAACGCGGGGCTCGATCCCAGGACCCTGGGATCATGACCTGAGCCGAAGGCAGACGCTTAACCGACTGAGCCACCCAGGCGTGCCATCTGGCCTGCCTCTTAAAATCCAGCGTCCCCTAGCCCTCTTCTGATATGCCCTCAACATCCCATCTCCTAGGTGGCAGTTGAGATAGGCTCCCCCTCATTTCGAGGATTCCCCAGCTCGCACCCAGTCCAGCCCTTCTCCCCACAGAGCCACTCGCACAAGCACCTCCGGCTGTGCAGCCTCTTCCACACACCTGCTCCCTCTGTGCTTCTGTGTTGGCAGTTGGTGGCTCAGCATCTTCCAGGAGCTCCCATGCCTCTTCCCCCCACTCTTTATTTTCAGATCTCATCAGTTATGTCTTATGATTTTACTCCTGAACATTTCTGTCGTCTGTCTCTTCCTCCCTGACCACCACCAGTACTGTGCTAATTCAGGCCTCGCCATCTCTTGGTTGAAATTCTGTAGAAGCCTTCTCACTGGTCCTCCTGCCCTAAATCTTCATAGGAAATTATTTCACCCTTATGTTTGACATTTCTAGACACGGGAGCGGGCTGTGCCCTTGAGGCACTGCTTTCCCCGCCCCGCATGCGAACAACTCTAATTGCTAGAAGGTCCTTCCTTGCATTGAGTCAGTCTGTGCCCTTGCAGTGTCTACATTATTCTGCAGCTAAGGGGGCATCATAGCCCTTCAGATGCATTTCTTCCCTCGCATTATTGTGAGCATGTCTGTTCTAAACCAAATTGGCTGGTATGAGTGAACACTTAGAAATAAAACTGTGTGTATGTGTTGGGGGGCTGATTCTAGATTAGTTTCCCTAGCGACTTAAACCAAGAATATTTGACCATCATCTTGTGATGGCAACAGCCCAAGCCTTCAGCTATTTCCACACAGCCCTCGTGTTTCTCTTAAGTCTGTGCGGTATGGACTAAACATTTCCAGTTCTTTATATACTTTGGGAGACTTGGATTCTAGTTTTTAGTCAATCCCTTATTCTGTAAGTCTGAGCAAATCATGAAAGTTCAGGGCCTTGGTGAGGTTTTCTCTTGGGAGATAGAAATCTTACTACCTTTTGAACTCCAGGGATGTTGTACTGATTCATCAGATTTGAGTTGTATTGTTTTATGTGTCTTGGTTCTCTGAAGTTCAGCTGCTGTTTGCCCGTTTCTGCCATGAGCTCTAGCATGGTGATTGTGGTTTTCAAAAGCTTGTTAAATGAGATACGTGAGTATCAAGTGTTTTGAGCTCCTCTGGGAGAAATAAACCTTTAAAGTGATGTGTGAGTTGTCTGTTGGAAGTGGTGGAGTCGATACTTGGCCAAAACCCATCTTGCGATGAATCATTTGGTTTTGCTGAGAACCTACTGTGTACTTCGCCCTGACATACGATGTGCTTTATCCTAACACAGATGTCGGAGACAGTTGTTAGTCATGGCATGCTTTTGGAGAGGTAAATTTGGAAAAAGGCATTTATTCTACACCCCACACTGGAAAGGTTTCTGAATCTTTGGATTTTCCTCCATGTGTTTGGCATATCTCACTTTTCTTCCAGTTACATCTCCTAGTGTCTTTCAACCACGATGCGTTTTATTTATTCAGTGGTGCCTCATTCATTCAAGGTGCATTAAGAAAAGGATGATACAGTTGACCCTGAACAACCCCTCCGTGGAAAGTTCATGTATAAATTAACTACTAAGAGGGGAGCCTGGGTGGCTCAGTTGGTTAGGCGGCTGCCTTCGGCTCAGGTCGTGATCCTGGGGTCCTGGGATCGAACCCCGCATCAGGCTCCCTGCTTAGTGGGGAGCCTGCTTCTCCCTCCCCCTCTGCTCCTCCCCGCCCCGCTCGCTCTTACTCTATCTCCCTCTCTCTCAAATAAATAAATAAGATCTTTAAAAAAAAATCCTAAGAGCCCACTGATTACTGGAAGCCTAACATAAACAGTTAACTAATGCCTATTTTGTGTGTTTTATGTATTATACGCTGCATCCTTACAATAAAGTAAGCTATGTTATTAAGAAAATCATGAGAAAGAGAAAGTACATTTAGAGCAATGTGCTGTATTTACCCCAAAAGCTCTGCATGTGAGTAGACCTCCACAGTTCTCACGTGTGTTGTGCAAGGGTCAACTATATTTGAATTGAGTTGACTTTGATTTTCTGATATTCTACTGAAGAGCAAATAGGACATCTGTTTTGGAGAACAGCTATGTTCCACCAAATCACTCATAATTTGGATCGAGATGAATTAACAAGGTTGAATTACCAGCGGGAAAGATTTCTGGCTTGCACCTCCTCGCATTCTGAACTTCAGTCAGCTGGTCTCCAAACCCTTATCCTGGGTCTGCCTTAGCCAGGGTAGTCTCTGTTTCTCCTTTCCCCATAGATGCTAATGAAGGACTACTCTTACTGAATGGAATCTCACTGCCAGACCCAGTGATTAATGTTTCACTTCATTGTCTCATTTAGCCTGGGTGCCGACCCTGTGAGAGAAGTATTCTCGGAAGCTGAGGACATGGTTAAAGGGAGCAAAGCAGTGGACGGGGGTTGTCATGGGTTGATTGGTACTCTGCTTTTATTCGAAACCTTTTATTTCACAGACCCACTAAATGATTAAGTGCAAGTGGTGACCTTCAGCCTTCATCCTAAGTGTGGCCATCCGATTTCTCGCTGGGAGGAATCAGAAAACAGGGCTGCCTCATGGGGATGATTTGGCTCTCACTTCTCTGCAGGTTGCCCCAGGAAGTCATCATCTCAATTTGATCGAGAGGGGAAGGTACCTCCCCGGCTTTCAGTAGGGCAAGATGCTAACAAATGGCTTGTTGAGAATGTGATTGTGTTTCAGCTTATCTTTTGCCAGGGAAAGATGAGAGCCCCCCTTGGAGCTGAGCACTGAGTGAGTCCATGGGTGCTTTGTCGAGAGGGTAAGAACACGATGGGCAAAGCCACTGGGGCAGGCAGCGGGGGAAGGAGATCTTACGGTGTCCAAGGAGCGTGTGAAGCAATTTCCCACCCGTGTAGGTAACCATCGTGAAGGAGACAGCCACATCGGTTGGTGTGGGGCGTGCCGCATGCTGTCCAACTTCGAATTCCTCCTACAGTTTTTAAACTCATCACTCTCCTGTAAAAAATAATTTTCAGCCCCCTGGTGTTCCATCAAAATAAAGCCAAGCGTCAAAAGCAATAACGTCATGACCCTGCAGGATGGGAAGGTGTGGAGAATGATGGGGCATAAAAGGCAACAGGGGTTGAACATCTAGGGGAGCTACAGGCACCCATCACAATGGGGAGCCTAATGCAATAAGTTAAGCCTGAGGGGGATCAAGTTACTTCTGCACCTAGGGGGTGCACCATGTTAAGACTTCAACCTGCACAATTTAAAATGAACTAGTCTTTTTCATTCACACACATGGAAAGCAGAATTTTAATGGAAATTTCTCAGAACCTTCATAAACAAAGGAGTTCCAAACATCCACAGATGTTCTCTTCATATTTCCTATTCATGGTTTATGAGCCTCTTTTGATAAGTGTTTGATAAGGTTTGATAATGAACAAAAAGGAAATCTCTTGGATTTGGGCTCTCCAGTGGGTTTGATGGCAGTTTCCTGTCTGCGCCAGGGTGTGATGGCCCCCACATCATCGTCTGTCTATGAAAAGAAAAATCACATGTGATAGGAAAACGAAGTATCTTAATTTAACAGCAAATTGCAAATCTGTTTTTAATGGCACTGGAGTAAGAATCTGGTGTTAACTGTGATAAATTATACAGGTTTAATTATAAAATGGTAAAATGGCATCAAAAGCCATCTGCAGAATCTTTTCCGAAGATAAGATTCTTTCTAGGATTCGGAAAGGAGGAATTTATGTCATCAAGGTACTTAAACATCAACATCAAATTAATTGAAGTGTTTCAGAATGCTCAAACTTTCTGAGATTTTATGAGCTGTCTTCGCTACTGATTCCTTTCTCACAAGGGGCTAGACCTCTCGCTGACCTCACATAAGCTAGAGAACTCTGAGAACTGCACCAAACTGCTGCTCTTCAGATGTCTTGTCCCCTCAAAGAGGCTGTGACCCATCAGGCCACGGAGTCATTCTTAGCCACGCCCGCGTCTCCCAGCAAATCTAGCCCCGGGTTTCACTGAGCTTTAATGTAAGGATTGAAAGGAGCAGGCTCAGGGGAAGGGGCCCCGGTGAGACCAGAGGTCCCCATTTGTCAACAGCCCAACACTTAAAAGGTGGGGACATGCTCGGGGTCTCTCCCTTCTAGCCCAGAGAGCACCTGCGCGTGAATCCGAATAAGGCACCTCTCCGCAACGACTTTCTTGCCATCTGCCAGGCAGCCGTTGCAATCAATATGGAGATTTTCCGTGGCTGTGTGTGAGGGGCATCTCCTTGGATACAGTGCCGCTGCGTGCTGTACGTGTCCCAGAGCCGATGGCCAGGCCGCCGTGTGCCACGCACTGGGCTGGACCAGGCTGAAATGCCCAATTGCCCATGCCACCATTTGCTTTTGTCTACTAAATGGGATATTTAAAGCTTTAATTTGACATTTTTTTTTTTCCTCTTTGGGCTTTTATTTACCAAGTTAATTGTTTACTTAACTAAAGCCTTTGGCTTTAATCACAGTCATTAGCACGGAAATGCTGGTTGTCTAGCCTAGCACCCAGCGGGAGAGCTGCGTCAGTACATTCAAGCCTTTCTTCATTTATCTTTGGAGTATAATAAAATATTTTTAGGCAAGCCAAAAAGAAAGTGAGTGTCGATAAAAGGTGACACAGAACCTAATATACAAATTGTTTCATATCAAGGCTTGAAGATTGCCACCAGTGCTACCTTCTTTCCTTCCGTTCTGCCTCCGATGAAAACATCTGAGGGGTCCTGCTCAGGGTTGCTGGGCTTAAAGCTCGGGGAGAACTGGATTTTTATTTTTTGGCCGGTGGGCAGGGTTAAGAGTGGCAGGAGTAACTGGGCTTTATTCATCCTATGGGTTCATGATCAATTTATGCAGGTTTTCAATGGTAAAAAATAGCACCCGATCTTCTAAAAAGCCCTTGATATACTATGGAATTTGATTATAAACTAGTCCATTGCTTGAAATTCAACACAGGGCAGGGACTCAAAGGCGCCGAGTGCCTGACATCTCCAAAGAATCTCATTTTTAGGCAGATTTACTTGCAGGACGGTCCTGTGTGTGGCGGCCTCAGCAAGGCTTCAGAACGCTTTGTGTCACGGTTATCCAGTGTGTGCTTTTTGAGAGTGGGAGCTCAATCCCTTCGTATGTTCGTGCTTATTTCGGGACTGCAGTGACGCAGGCTCCAGGGCATTACAGGTTCGGTGGATTCGAGATGAGGGTCTGTCCTTTTGGACTCCTGCATTGTCCCATCTCAGGCCACCTGGTGGCCGCTCAAGGCACGTCCTGAGGGGTTTCCCAGCAGCTCGCAGGAGGATGCAGGCTTCGCTCAGAAAATAAGCCAATTTTGTGTGATGATCCACAACCCCAGGCACACTTACGGTGTTGTTTGTGATCATAATTTCTGGATTCGATTTCCAGAATCGAATTGTTTGGTGCTACTTGATGGGAGGCCTGGACTGTTGTTGACTTCTCCCTCAACTGAATAAACCGCCCAGGGCAGAAGAAAGGAAGCTTTTGTTTGAGAGCTGGTAGAATCTGGGTGCTCTGGCTCGCCGCTCCTGACTGGGATAGAATAGCCCAGAAGCTTGCCTCCCTCTTCATTCTCTCTCTCTCTCTCTCCCCTCCCCCCATGCCTAAGGAGAAATCGGTTGTTCCAACTTCTAGCTTTTTTATTCCATCAGAACTCAAGTCTCAGACGCCAGTTATCTCTACAACCTTCCGATGGATTTCATAAGTCTTTAAAAACAAATTCTCCGGTTAAGTTATTTTCCATTCTTGTGGCTACCAGCCTGCTTGGAAAGGGCTTGCAAATTCTATATCGTTTCAAGCCAGCGCCTGCCGGGCACCAGGCCGGGTGCTGGTGCCCATGCTTTCTGTGCCTTAGATCAGGGAGTCCCAGGGAGTGAGACCTCTTACCCTCTTGGCGCGTACAGAAGCAAGGTAGGCAAAGTCTAGAAAGGTGGCCAGGGTCACCTGTTCTTGATTGACCTCCACACTCTCTTTTTCTCCCCACCCGGTGACAGGAAGCTTGGCTCCGGTCAGTAAGTGTTTACTGGGCACCTGCTGTGTGCCAGGCACGAGGCTAGGCTCGGGGAGCCAAAGGCAAATATGGCCTGGCCTCTGTCCTCAAAGAGCTTATGTCCCGCCGACCACACTGCCTCACTGGCTAGCTGTCATTAGTGGATTAGAGAAGAACAGATTGGCTTAGTTAGGCCTTCAAGGCCCCTGCCTGCCTCATCCAGCTCCCACTCTGTCCTCTCCCCATTGCCCAGCCTGGACTCCTGCCAGGAGCCTCTGCGGGGGTGACCTTGCCGACTCATGGACTCCCACTGCGGAACGGCAGTACCCTGGCCCGTTCCTCCCCCGCCCCGGTCAAACCTCTGCCAGTTACTTTGTCCTCACATAGGCATCCATAGCCCTCTTGTGATCCAGGCCTTCTAGCAGATTCAGACATGGATCCCGGTATGCGGTGTCAGTATATTGCAAAGGGGGTGGGTCACTTCACTGGGGTTAAAAGAAATGCATTCGGAGTTCAGGGGTCTAGGAGGACAGGGCAGGTTAAGGGTCTGTGTCCCCCCGGAACCAGGTCTGAGCCCTGGGAGAGTAAAAACCAGGCATAGGAGCCCATCCGGTTCTTTGTGGGGGTGCTAGAAGAGTCTCTGGATCTCCTGTCAGCCCTTGCTGGGGCACCCCTTGACTAACATCTCCCAGCCGGGAAGCTGTGATAAGTGGGTGGCCTCATAGGTGGTAGAGTGTAGGAGCAGAGACGGGTAGGGAGGTTGTTATGAGGCTATTGCAGACGTTCAGGGAGAACAGAACCCGGTAACCTCAGTGGGGGTTAGAATGCATTTGGTAAGAGGTAGAGTCCGGAGGTTCTTGATTGATGGAGCCTGTTCTGAGGGTTCTCGTTTGGGTAATGAGGGCAGAGGGGCCAGTGACCAGGAAAGGGGGAGAAGGGCGGGCTTTGCAGAGATGGGTTCCGTTGATTTATATCGGCATCCAAGTTCTGGAGTGGCTTCTGGTCAGTATCCCAGCACCCACCCCAAGGGCTAGAGATAGAAATTTGGCCATCATCAGCACATTTCAAAAGTCTCGAACTGGCTTTGTGCCCCGGGCCCCAGCCGGGCCCTTCTGCCCACGGCAGCCAGATTGATCTGTCTAAAAGCATCTTTTTTTGTACCTGTTGCCTGTTGAAAATCTAGGCAGAGATTTTCGGTGACTCACTATCTGGAGTGTGAAGGTCTAACCCCTCAGTGTCCGACTCCCCTCCATCTGATCCCTGCCTTTCTGGACCAGGACCCCTTTGGCACAGGTAACAGGAGTCCAGGGCAAACTAACTTAGGTCACAGGGGAGTTTGCTGGTGGTTGGAGTCAGCTGGGGCTTAGACGTGCGTGCTGCCGGGACACCCTCCATCTCTTGTTCCTCTTCTCTTTGCACGTGGATTTCATTCTCCACCAGTCGGCTGCACATGGTGGGTCAGTGTGAGGTGCAGCAACTGTATGCTTCTAGTCCCATGGCGCACCCCCCTCCGCCCCACATGGGGCCACAGCGACTTTTCTCATTGGGACAGGGAAACCCGAAGGCCAGTGAGATGGAGTAACTTGCCCAGGCTCCAGAGCAGAAGGGCAGGGATAAGTTCTGGGCTGTGTGTCTCCAGCGCTCAGGGCTGGGTTTCAACGGTTGCTCTGCGTGTGGTCTTCCGAGAGCACTGTGCCCTCCTGAGGGTAGGGCCCAGGGTGTCATCCCCTGCCGGCAAATATGTTGGCATATTGCTTGGCCATGATTGTTGATGGCCACAAAGTGATGCCTTTCCAGTCTTTCCCAGGTGATTTGCACAATTTACAATTCTATGGGAACTGGGAAGCTTTTCTTAGAGGTAGGAACAGAGTAAAATAAAAATTATAATGCAGATGACATCTTTTTCTAATCGGCTCTGCTGTCTCCTGCATACAAATGAGTGTCACGCCTTCTCTGGGGCTTTCCCACAGCTTACTGTGTGCACACCCTCCATCGTCCCCAAACTTAGGAGCGCAGACCTCCTCTGAGGAGGCCCCGGGCCTATTGTTGCGCCTGATTTGAAATGCAGGCGCTAATGTCAGGCAGCCCTTGCGAGAGGAGACCCCGCGCTCTGTTCCTCCTGGGCTGGAACAGCTTTTTCTTTCTGGGAGAGTTGTTGAAATGTGGGTTTCCGTGTTAACGTTCCCAGCACGTTTGTGGAACTGGCTCTGCACGTCCAGAATGTGTTTCCCGACCATCCCCTGGGCTCTGGCTGTTGCAGCCAGTCAAGAACAGACTTGCTGGGGCTGTGTGGGGCTGCAGAGACGTTCAGTCCAGATTCAGGGCGATAGGCATGATTTTTGGAGCAGGCCGCAGCAAGCTTGGACTGATCCTGGCGGTGTAGCCGGACCAGAGGTGGTGGGCGGGCGGGCGTGCGAGGCAGCTCGTGGACACGTGGCTGGTTTCCTTAACTGCTTCCCTCCCAGGCACCCACCCCCTACGCATCTGTGCATCAGACTGAAAGCACCTCTGGGGTGAAGTGTTTCTTTTCTGTAACCAGATGGGTAGCATTCTGGTATGTCTCTGATAACAGTTAACCGTGCTGTGTTCCAGGGACGTTGTGAGTGCTTTCTCAAAATGGACCCATTCCATCCTGATTAACATCTCATCACGTACTATCATCCCCATTTTGCAGACCAGGAGCCTGAGGCTCTGTGGAGAGGTAAAGTCATTTAACCAAAGCCACACAGCCAGTCAGTGGCACGTGGCCCATGGATGGAGGGAGAGGGCTGGCCGTGCTTACGTACTGTGCTGTGGCGTCCGGGTTATTAAGAGGCTGGCAGCAGGAAGGAGGTAGCTGGACTCAGATTTCCCTGAAAAGCAACAATTCCGGTAACGAATGAATTTTCTAACTAAACTTCAGTTTGGTAGGACAGGTGTGGGCCTCATCCACCCCCTGCATTTGCCCTAGTTATCAACTCACCTCCCTCATCTCAGCCCCCAGAACTAATGACTGGGACAAGATGAAATTTTGGAAGTGGAGCCATGTGAGTGGGAAACCATGATATAGTAGTTACCTCCCTCTCTTTCTTTAGGTATTCTGATTACTTAATTTACGTCCATAGCCCCTTTTCTTGCACCCCTCCCCTCCCCCAGAGAGAACTCTCAAATTTCTGGTAGATCCAATTCAGGCAAAGCCTCGGAGTAGGAGACGTGGGGCCCGCCCACATCTTTCTCTCCTGGGGGCCGTGGGTGGATCTGGTCACTCGAATGAACCTGGCAGAGCTCACGGGCAGAATGTTCTTGATCTAAAGCCTAGCAGCTCCGCTTTCTCTGGAGGGTGCACCCCAGGTACTGTGGGGGGTGGGGGAGCTCAGCATGGCTGGATCCGGAGCCTGCACTGGGGGCTAGAGAAACTGGACTCTGCCTCCAGCCCACCCACTGCCACCTCCTCTCCTCAACATAAGGAGCTCGGGTAACACAGAATCAGACTTGCCTTCTAGGCATGAAGTTCCAGTTCAGGGGAGAGCAGTTAGAGAACTTGAGCATGGAGGAGAAGGTGTGTACTATAATGTGCTTGTTAGTAACATTTATAGCATCTGGGTGAGATAGCAATTATTCATGGGTTTTCTTGCTATCTGTCTCTCTGGTGGTTGAAGAACATAAAATGCAAAGGGCCAGTGAGGACTGCTTTCCATTCAGTGTAAACTTGCTGAGAGAGCCCAGCTAGATGGTACCGGCTCTGGGTGCCACAGTGCCCTCTGTCACAGATGCCCGCTGGCCCGTGCTCGCAGAAGACTGAGAATGACTCGGGTCCAGTCTTAGAGGCACATTGAGTTCATAAGATGTCTGCAGAAACAAATGGGAAAGCGTTGGGAAAGATGAGCTGGGAGATGAGCCTCAACAGCGGGGACAGATTGGTATGAAGGGGTTGTGTGCTCTTTACTCTCCCGAGATGGGAGGGCGCTGGAGGGCGGGGACCTGTACTTCCTCTTCGGCAGGTCTCATGCATACTTCTGGGCCGGGCATAAGATAATGATGCATGTAACTGTGGGAGTAGGGACTTCTCTCTTCTGCTCTTTCCTCAGAAGGTAATCTCAGGAAGGCCAGGAGGCTTCTTAGGGCATTAGTGTAATCAGTCAGAACTTCAAAGGACGCCGGTGAGGACACCGAAGAGATAAAGCCATTGCCAAGGGCAGTGGTACTGCTGTGTTACCCTAAATTGCTAGAATTTCTTTTGCGGCCCCAAAGACCCCAGAACTAGCCTAGGCCATGCCTGAAATGGCTGCATTTCAGAGGGAAATTCATCTTCGGTCCAGATGGCCGCAGTTAAGTGGAGGGGCGCACTGTTAGCAGAAGTTCTGGTTGTTGGGGGCAAGCCGACAGAATTCTGCTGACATCACAGTCCCATGTGACCTATCCTGTGAAGCAGGAATGTCGTGCTTGGTCCCCAGGGAGCACAAATGTCCATCACAGTGCTCTCAAAGATGCAAATGGATGCATTTTGCCAAATTTTCCTACATGGTCACCCCTCACCCACCATGAAGTTGACAGCCCATCAAAGTCCTTATATATAGTGGCACAATCGTAGTTGGCAAGGGCAAGGCTCACAAAATATAGGCACTTTGGAAAAATAATTAGAAGATGCATTAATGTGTGTGATTTAAAGAGTATGTGAAAGTTCTAGAAGGCATTCACTCCCAAAATAACTACTGATGTAATCATGAGGGCGACCCTATGTGGGTGACTTTTGAATTGCCTTGTTCAGCTGTTTGAGAGATGTTGCCCACATCATCTGCTGAGGTGGAGGCTTCCGGAGGCCAGCCTGGCTCTTTTTAATGTAGTAGAACCGGCTCTCAATGGTTTGAAATGAAGAGCCCTTGCTTGCAATTGCTTGCTTGCTCTGGATCTGTCTCCCTCCCTCCCTCTCTTCCTCCTTCTCCCCTCTCCCCCAAATTATAAATCTAGTCAATTGTGTAACCTCCTGACTTTGCACAAATTATGCAAGAGCTTAAGGGCACAGTTTTTGAAGTCTGAGTTTCCATCTCAAGGGAGGGTCAATCTTTCTGACCCCCTTTTCTCCTCCCTTGGTACTTTCCTGCAGTGCCCTACCATGCCCCATCTCCACAGTCCACAGTGGGGGGAGAACAATAATTGTGGATTTTCCTCTAAGGAAGTAGGGCAAAAGTAACAAGATAGCAGATTTTATATTTCTGGTAACAAGTGTAAAGCGGTATTATTTCAAAATCTGGAATGAAGGATTGTTGTTTATAAAATGCTAAGAAATCTTGCTATTTGTGAAGGATGCTGAGAAGAAGAGAGAGGGGGTGATGGTGGGAAGTGGCCTGGGTATTGGGCATCAGGGAGGAAGGATACTGGCTGTAAAGAGAAATAAGGGAACAGCTTTTTGGGTCTGGGTGAATACAGTTTGAGTGGAGGGTTACACAGGGGGTATGACTCCTGATGACTACATTTTCAGAGCTCGGGCCAAGAAGAAGTGGGCCCAGGGCACAGTACAAGGGATTCAGGCTCTGCGTAAAGACTGTCAGTGTGGCCAAATAGAAGCTAGGGTCATAGTATGGGTTAGGATTTTAGTTCAGCTGCCAGTAACAGGAACAACCAAAATATGGGCTCAAACAGGACAGAAGATCACACGAAATATCTGGAGGTGGGCAATCTGGGACCGTTGTGAGGGATCTGGGCCTGTTGGGGCCTCTGCTGCCCCATTTGGAGGATGCAGCTCCCTCCTCGTGTCCAAGATGGCGGCGCAGTTCCAGCCGTCACATCTCAGCTTAGAAGTCCTGCTAAGCGGCAGTGCGCCTTTCCTTGGCCAAGGAAAATTGGGGAATGACATCCTTTAGTTGTGTGGCAACATGCTCAGCTGACATGGGGCTTCGAATAGTTTGAGAATGAAGAGGAGAAGCTCTGTAACGAAGAAAAGGCCAGAGAGACCTCATCTTGGGGTATTGGTTCATTCAGTGACCAAGGAGAGCCTAATACGTTCAGGCATTGCTGCAGGGCGGTAGGAAGGCAGGTGGGTTTTTGCTCTCGTGAAACTTAAAATCCAGTGGGAGGCAAGACAGATAATAAACTATCAGTGAATGCGGCCTGGTTGACAATCTGCATTCTGGACTCAAGTCTTCCCAATGAGCTGTGTTTAGATGTGACTGGGCATAATTGATGGATGTGGGATGCTGCAGACGCCTGTGGGCAGCTGGCATGGCCCACGTGGGCATCTCTGCGGTGCAGGAGTCCACTCTGTGGGGCAGGGTGGTGGGAAAGCGGAGCGGGAGAAGTGAGCAGTTGGGAAACCAGAGCCCCACCCTGAGCGGCCCTGAATCCTCTGCAGCCGGCGCCCTCCTGGGCCAGTGTGCCCACAGAGACTTGAGGGCTGTAAAAATCCCAAGTCTGTTTCCTTTCCCTTGGGTGCAGCCTCTTCCCTGGCTGAGGTGCAGAGTAGTGGGATGAGAATCCGGTGATTCCTAGAGGCTTTTGAGGCCAAGTTGGGGAACTTGGGAAAACACAAGGACCCAGCGTTTTCCTGCTCCCATGACCTTCAGCCAGTGATCCGTGAGCCTGGTTTTGCTGGGAACCAGGCAGGTGTCCAAGTTCAGCTCCCATGAAAGTGGGCGTGGATTCTAAATGAAACCTGGAGCCAGCGTGGCCCTCCCGGACTCCCGCCCCGGCCACCGTGCGGCGACCTATATCCGCGATTCTCAAACCCTCAGAGGCGAGACACCAGTTTTTTAAGTTTCAAGTTCTAATCTGTCATAAAAATGAAATATCAGAAAAATGAAATTAAAAAGACAAAATACACAGAGTCAGACTTGTGTTGTTAGATTCAAGAGACAAAATTCTTCTGAAGGCTTGCTCTAAATGTTTCTAAAGGTGAACTCAGTTCCTGATTGCAGTTTGCCAGTAGCAAAGAATTCGGGGCCATTACCATCATCAGCCTGGGGACTGCGCTTTGGACGGCTGTCCTTCCCGGCTCCGGACCATGGGCCATCCGAGGACGGCTGTCCTTCCTGGCTCCGTGTGCGGACAGTCCCCAGGGAGAAGGAGGAAGGTCCCCTGGCTGAGTTGTGCCTCCCTCCCCGCTCATCTCTCTGTGGCGCCCCCTAGCCAGCGCCCCTTGTCTTCAGCGGCTCTCGGAGCCCACTGATAACAGGAACAGCTCGCCCGTCTCCTCTCATAGTCCCCGTGTGTAGCTGAAAATGTTACTACATACTTGCAGCCGGAGAAGGGAAAGGTCACAGCTAATTGTAATCATTATCCAGGCTTCCCTACCTGCACGAGGCTTTTGGCATATCCTGGCTTGATTAGCCAAGCAGCTAACCGCGAGGCGGGCGGGCCTTTCCAGCTGGCGGGCCTGGCCGTCCCGGGCAGGGCGGGGGGACGTCACCGGTGATCCTGTGTTGCAGTTCTCCAAGGAGAGGCACATTATGGACAGGACCCCCGAGCGGCTGAAGAAGGAGCTGGAGGAGGAGCTGCTGCTGAGCGGCGAGGACCTGCGAAGCCACGCCTGGTACCATGGACGCATCCCCCGCCAGGTACCCGCGCCTTCCTGCCAGTGCGCGCCCGGCCAGCCTCAAACGCCACCACACTGCCCACCCCGCGGGCTCACCCTCCAGTGCCACCCCCCCGGCGGAGCAAGCCCCAGTTCAGCTAAAAGCAAATATAATAAAGCGGACTGTAGTAACATAGGTCTGTCTCCAAGGAGACCTTGGGAAGAACAAAGGTCAGGAACCCAAAGCACATGTCCCCGGGCCCGGGAGGTGGATGGAGGAAAGGCCGGTGTTCTGCGGTCTGCAAAGCCGGAGCGGGCCGGAGGCCGTGGCCGCAGGGGGAGCATCTGAGGAGGTACGAGGCTGGCCTGTGGTTCAGATCACTGAACTCCTGGCCGGCTGCCGGCAGCCTCCTACCGTCTGGAGCTTCTCTCTTAAGGCAGTAGTTTAATTTCAGGGGAAGAGAGCGTATCGTCAGGGCGGGTGGCACAGGGCAGCAAGGCCGCCAGTGCCCTCGTGGGGCTGGTGACTGTTCATGCTCCATCCCTCTCCTGCCTGGGCCCCTGGCTGGAGCTAGGAAGTAGAGGAATTATACCAGCGACCCCAGCCCCCCCAGCCTAGAATGTACTCTGTGTGATTGTCTTTTGGGGTGATAGGCGTGAGTGGTTTTTTTTAAGAGTATGGAAACTGAAAAATGTAAGTGCAGAATCAGGGTGTAGAATTTCTCTTGGGTTTTTATCGTAACCTGATCTGGCCAGTCATTCACCCAGGACAACATGACCGAAAAGGGATGGGTGGGGGGTGGGGGGAAGGGCATCATATTGTGACAATTTTTTTTAGCGTAGCAGATTTCTCAGCACTATCAAAGAAATAATCCCTATTCTAACTTCCTTTTTTTTTTTTTTAGTTTAAAATTGATTCACAATTGTAGACTGGGTGGCTCAGTTGTTAAGCGTCTGCCTTCGGCCCAGGTCATGATCCCAAGGTCCTGGGATCGAGCCCCGCATCGGGCTCCCTGCTCAGTGGGAAGCCTGCTTCTCCCTCTCCCACTCCCCCCTGCTTGTGTTCCCTCTCTCTCTGTGTCTCTCTCTGTCAAATAAAATATTTAAAAAAAAATAAAAAATAAAATTGTAGACTATACAGAGTATAAAATGAAGAAAATGAAACTCTCACCCATAATTTTCTCTCCTGGAGATAGCCACTCTGAACATTTTGATATAATTCCTCCTCCCAGGCTTTGCAAGTATGAGATCATACCACATAGACTTTTGCAGCCCATTGTCTTCATTTAATGATACATTCTGGGCATTTTCTTCTGCCGTAAGATAGTCTTCTACACCATCCTACATTGTGTGTATGTCCATTGTATGCGTGTCCCACTCTTTGGTGGGCACCCTCACCAACATCCTTTAAGATAACTACTATGTTTATAATTATTTCCTCAGGCTCAGTCCCAAGAAATGGAATTTCTGTGTGAAAACACATTTTTAAGGCAAAGATACAATTTTAAGGTAACCATGGTAGCACACTCTTCTACGCAAACTGATCCAATGTTGGAATATCCTGGGAGAAATGTCAAAGTTTTATGAAACTGATGACCGTCACCACCATCCTTCTCTTTATTGTGATCATAAACTTTGTTTCCCACTTGCAACGAGTATAGATTTTCAGCCACACATCATTTCAGGTTGTCGAAGGGCACACTGTAACAGTAATAATGGTAGTTACAGCTAACACTTTACTCCATTAAATCTTTGTAGCTATTGCGTAGGTGACATTATCCCCATTTTACAGGTGATGTAACTAAACCACAAAGAGATGTAACTTGTCCAAAGTCACCCAGTAGAGCCAGAATGCAAACCCAGGCGGTCTGGCTCTGGGAACGACCATCTCCAACACAGTACAGATCCTCCTTTTGCTATAAACATCAGCATCTCCATAGTTAACAATTTTTGAGCACCTACCACGTTCCAGGCACTGTCTGGTGCTTTGCATAGATTATGTATGCAAATATATAATCCGCCAGTGAGATGAGACACGGAGCTGACTTGGTGACAGGCCCTCCAGCGAGTGGCGTGCCCAGCACCGCACTCAAGTCTCCACTTCTACAGTGCCTGGCCTCCCCCTGCGTGTGGACCCCTCCTCCCAGCCAACAAAACCCGCTCCTCCGCCTGTTGGGGGTGGGGAGGGATCAGGCTCCCTGGCCATGCCTTTTCTCCTTTCTTTTGTTTTCTGTCATTTTACTTGCTTCAGGTCTGCGTACACGTCGTCTTCTTATGACACCCCCCTGACCACCCTGTCTCAGAGAGCAGCCCTCGTCCCCTCCCAGGCACTTCTTATCTCCCTTGCCGGTTGACTTCTTCCTTCCCTCTACAACACCCGACATACCACACCTGCTGCTTACTTGCCTTCGCCCAGGTAGACTGGGGGGAGCTCTGCGCCGGTGGGGACGCTGGCCCGCCTCCCTCCCTCCGGGGGCCCGGCGCCCACAGTAGTCCTCGGCGCACGGTAGGTGGGCGGCTACTAGTTCTAGGTGCAGGAGGGGGTCTTCTGAGAATCTGACGTTTGAAAAACTCAAGAGCTGCCTGAAGAGGAAGAGACAGAGTAGCGTTGTCCTCCGTTGGCCCGGAGAAGCGGAGAGCGGTGCCGCTTTGAAAAGGAATGTTCGCTTGCCTCTCCGACCCCTCACCGTTTTGTCCCCAAGGTGTCAGAAAACCTCGTGCAGCGGGATGGCGACTTCCTGGTTCGTGACTCTCTGTCCAGCCCCGGGAACTTCGTCCTGACCTGTCAGTGGAAGAACCTGGCTCAGCACTTCAAGATCCACCGGACGGTGCTGCGGCTCAGCGAGGCCTACAGCCGTGTGCAGTACCAGTTTGAGACGGAGAGCTTCGACTCCATCCCCGGCCTGGTGCGCTGCTACGTGGGCAACCGCCGGCCCGTCTCCCAGCAGAGCGGCGCCATCATCTTCCAGCCCATCAACAGGACGGTGCCCCTGCGCTGCCTGCAGGAGCGCTACGGCACCTCCCCGGGCCGGGACCCGGACGGCAGCCTGGCCGACGGCAGGCCGGACGTTGGCAAGAGGCTGAGCCTCTCCGTGGGCGGCGTCCAGGCCCGGGAGCAGAGCTCGCCCAAGGGAAACCTCCTCAGGTGGGTCAGGGCCCCGTCGGGGGTGCGGGTGCTGGGGCCGACGGGGCCGCTCTGGACGGGCCCGGCCTTAGTGAGGCAGATGAGGGGCTCACCTGGGAACCGAGGAACAGTAGGTGTTGCTGAGAATGCCAAGTGTTACTGGAATAGCTGTCATGGGGGATGAGTTCCCGATTGAGTCGGTGCCCACGTGAAATGAGGCAGCTGCTGAGGAAGGGGAGGGTTGGCCAGGGGAGATTTGTGCAGAAAGGAGGATTCCGGCTGGTCTGAAGCCTAGGGGAAATTTGGACAGACCCTGCAGAGGGGAGGGCGTTCCAGGTGGGGGCTCAGCGTGAGCATGCGTGGAGCAGTAGGAGAGGATGAGAGTTGCTTCGAGTGGGTACATCGGTGGGCCTCAAGCAAAGGGCCCACGTAAGGGGCTGGGGGGGGCGGGCTCAGGAAGGTGACCCCAGCCAGATCATGGAGGCTTTAAAGCCGGGCTAAATGGTTTGAGGGAGCCCCAGAGACATGACATGGTGAATGTCCTGAGAATAGAGCAGGGTGGCGATGGGTTGCAGGGGCAGGGAGGGAGCTTGGCACAGGAAGACCAGTCAATGAGGCTGGAGAGTCAGGCTGTACAGGGGTAGTAGAGGGAGAGCCTGGGACCTTGGCTTCCTGGGACTCTTGTGCGTGTGGGGAAGGTTGGAGGAGGGCTCAGAGGGGATGGACTTCAGAGGAAAAACCAGTTGCTGCATCTGCAGGAAACTCGACTGTAGGCTTATCTCTGAGTGCCAGTGTCCAGCAACAGTTTGGGGGTTTGGGAGGGGGGTTCAGCCTGAAGGCTTAGATTAGGGCTTGGTCCACATGGAAAGGGTGGTTGACTCGGTGAGAGAAGGTGGGATTCCTAAAATGGGAGACACTGAGAGACTGGAGGGCTGTGCCCTGAACCTGGGGGTGGGAGAGAGAAGATTCCAGAGAACTGGATGCCCAGCTGAGGCGCCCTGCCCTCGATGACCAGTGGCGCGTGCTGTCTTCACATAGGACCCGTCTCTCATGGAGTTGGGTGTCCGTGCTGCTCTCTGCCCGTTCCAGAAAAGGAGAGCAGGGAAAAGGCGGGCCTGGCAGGGTGTAGATTAGCTCCAGCCCCTGAGTAACACAGCCCCCCTTCTCTGGCTCCCTGGCATCTAAACTTACACACCTAAACCTACATGTTTTATTGCGCTCACTGGTTTTCTTTCTGGACAGGAGGAAATGTCATAAACTGTAATTGGTAGACTGCAAAAATTCAGAAGCAAAACACAGGAGTCTGAGTAATACAAACTAGGCCGTGTGCTGCTACAGAGCTCCCGGTCCCTGTTAGTCAGAGTCTGGCTGTGGACGCTGCCTGCCTGGCCACAGATGCTGGTCCGCCACCGACCAAGCTACTTACCTTCTCTGGGCCTCACTTTCCCCAGCTGGAATGATGGGGTTTGTGAGGGTTAAAGGATCGAAGACTTGCAGAGTGCTTAGAACAATGCCAAAGGACTATGTAGGTGTGAATAATCATAATTAATATTATTTTCTGGAGGGCAGTAGAATGTAGGACTCAGTTGCAGGGAGGGAGGCAAGAACTGATACATAGAAATTCTCCTTTTCTTAGTAATAAGAATGGACTGGAGATCCCTTAAAAATATTAAAGGGGTACTTCTTCCTCTGTTTCTTTTGTGAGTGTGGGGATTGGCTGCTCAACGGAGGAAGAAAAAGGTAATGTCCTGACCAGAGCCAGGGAGTATTGGGCAATGCCCAGAACCCCTGCCCAGTGCGGTGCTGGGCAGGAAGGCCTGCCTCCTGGTCTGCCCTCAGGGACCCGGATTTAGAATAGAAATTTATTTTTTAAAGATAAGACATGAAAGACAGACTGAGAAAGCCTCTCGGTCAATGAGGCAGGCCTAACAGAGCCTGATTGCCCAGTGAAAGCAGAGTTTTTTAAGCCCTGCTACTTTTTGGGCAGCCGCAGGGCCGGGAATGTCTAACCGTGGGGGTGGGGTGGGCTCCGCAGGGAAGCGCCTCCTGCTGCCAAGCGCCCTGCCCTCTCCCTCCCCCGCCCCCCCCCACCCCGCGCCCTCGGGCGCCCGCACCTTCACTGACGTCAGGCCCGCTGGTTGGCCGGCTGGCGGGGTGCGCCCCAGGTGGGGGTTCTGGGCCAGTGGAGTCTGGCTGCTCTGAAGATCACTGCAGAAATACCGCTTGGCCGAAGCCATTGCCTTTTGGAATTTGCCCTCTGCCCTGCCTTATCTCTGAGGGGTTGCTGGAATTTCTCTGTTGCTGGGCGTTTGGGGTTTTTTTGGGGGGGTTTGTTTGCTTTTTTCCTTTGGTGCTTGCAAAGGTAGGAAAGAACTTTTCAATTTCTATAACCTAAGCTTGTGGGAGGGCTGATTAAAGTTCATTACAACTTGACTGGTGCGGTGCAGTCTCTTCTAGCAAAGAAGAGATTCTGTTTGTGGGGGCTAGAGAAACTCCCAGTCTGAATAGGCAGGGAAGCAGAGGGGTGCCAGCAAATTGTGTGGAGAGTGACATCTCTCCGCTTCCATGCGGGGGCTGCACCCTGTGCCTCCCAGCGCCCGGCTTAGTGAAGGCCTGGGCACTTCCCCAGCTCAGCAGGAGGCCGGCTGTGCGGCCCTCGTCCTTCCAGGAGGATGAGAGTGGCTGGCTCCCTGGGTGATCCTGTGCATTGTCTGGGGGACATGGTGACTTGCGCTGAAATGCAGACTGCCCCACAGCCTCCTTCCTAACTGACACCACGAGGCATGGTGGAAAACGCATTTTAGTTAAACAAGTCACTGCCCCTGGGTCTGTAAGTAATTTTAAGCTCTGTTAAAAGTACACATTCCAGTTCATCAGATTTTCCTGAGAGGATCATGAAATCTTTGCTCTGTTCTGCTCAACCGGCTGGAAGGGCTCAGAGGAGGCAGCCTGGGACCTGACTGGGTTGGTTGTGGGGACGCGGGGATGGAGCCCAGAGTACAGTCCTGTGTTAACCGCCCCCAGCAGCAATTTCCTCCTCCAGTGGACATTACTGTTGGGATGTGCTGTACCACTCGCCTTCTAAGCAGTCTTTTCTCTTAAAAACTTTCCATGACGCTGCCTAAAGGTTTTACGATTTAATGACACATTTCTGCTCCACTTATCTTCTGCTTCAGAAATAAAGAGAAGAGCGGTAGCCAGCCAGCCTCCCTGGATCACATGCAGGACAGAAGAGCCTTATCCCTCAAAGCGCACCAGTCGGAAAGTTACCTGCCACTTGGTAGGTCTTTGGGACTTTTCTGGGAGGAGGGTGACAGTGTTAGCCTGATTTCCTTCAGGCTGTTTCCCTGCTCTGTCTGGTCCCCTGGTGGGGACGACACAAGGCTGGAGGGTAGGGGGTTTGTGCAACTGTATCCAGATGAGGTCATTTTATGGGTGCTAGCTAGCTTTTAAGCCTCATAACAAACCTTCAGAGCGGGAATGATTACCTTCTTCTTGCTGAGGACACTGAGGCACAGAGGTGAAATGACTCATCCAGAGTTACCCGTCCGGCCCACGATGAAGCCAGCATTTGAACCCAGGTTTTCTGACCCACGCTCACCCGCTAACTGGTAGCCTTCATGACAGAGGCACGCTCTCTCTGTGCCCTCCCTGGGTGGAGGGGGCTGGCTCAGTGCTGGGCTTCCTGGGGGACCCCTCCTCCTCTCCATTCTCCATTCGCAGCCAGAGAACGAGGAGCTGTGGGATGTGGGCAGACCTCGTAAGCAACTGTGTCAGTGAGCCATGGATGGTTGTTCATTATTTTTATAACTGACCTTCCTTGGGACCACAGGGTGATTTTCCTAATGCCCTTTGGTGAACCACTTCTATGTGGGTTAGCTCAGCATCTTGTCCCCCCTTCCTGGGGTGCCTCTGGCTCTCCCTCAAGGCTGGCTGGATCCGCCCTGGCCGTGAGAGTGACTCAGGCCCTCATGCTATGTGACTAAAGACTTCTGTTCCTTAGGGCAAGACTAGATTACTCACTGACCTCCAGGCGCCATGTCTTGTCCTGTTCTGACTGGACTAACCTCCTCTGACCATAAAATGACACTGCAGCCCAGCTGCTGGAAGTCACTGGGATTTAGAATCCCCCCAGAAGTGGGGTGCAGCCAGCCAGCCCTCAAAATGCTCTGAACTGCGCTAGATTGGGCGTGGGGAGGTCCTACCGAGTTGTCTTTGGGAAGTGAAAGTTGAAACCCAAGGGCATGAATGGAGAGCTGAGGAGTTGTCATTCCAGTTTTGCTTTGTGTTCCCCGCGCAGCTGAGCTTTTCCTGACCCTCTCTTTTCCTCCACAGGCTGTAAGTTGCCCCCGCAGTCCCCCGGGGTGGACACAAGCCCCCGCCCAAACTCACCGGTTTTCAGGACGGGCAGCGAGCCCACCCTGAGCCCGGCATTGGTTCGGCGGGTCTCCTCGGACGCTAGGGCAGGGGAGGCCCTGAGGGGCTCAGACAGCCAGCTATGCCCCAAGCCGCCGCCCAAGCCCTGCAAGGCACCCTTCCTCAAGGCTCCCGCGTCTCCATCCACCTGGCTCAACTCAGACGCCAACTACTGTGAACTGAACCCAGCCTTTGCTGCGGGCTGCGACAGGGGGGCAAGGCCCCCCCTCTGTGCCCAGGACAGTTACGTGGAGCTGCTAACGGCCAAGCAGAACGGGGTGCCGGGTCCCCGGAACTCCGGCACCAACTACTTGATCCTCGACGATGACGGGGCAGGGCCTTGGGCGGCGCCGGCCATGCAGATGGACCAGGGGCCGGAGGAGGATGAGGCCGAGTTTGTGCTGCCCCGTCTGGAGACGGCCTCCTCATTCAGACCCAATGACTTTGAGTCGAAGCTCCTTCCTCCTGAGAACAAGCCCCTGGAAACAGCACTGCTGAAGCGGGCGAAAGAACTGTTCACTCAGCACGACCCCAAGGTCATTGCCCAGCACATGCTGAGCACGGACTGCGTGGTAAGTGGCCAGGCAGGTGGGTTTTGTTCTGGCTTCGGAACGTTTGGAAGGAGTTGGCAGGCTGGCCTCGCTCCACCTCACCCTTGAAATGCGTGGCTCAGAGAAAAAGTCAGAAGATAACCTGGGCGGGGATGTATTTAAAGGGTGGGAAGCACAGGCCTGGGACAACCTTTGCCCGGGCTAAAAGCTTGTAGAACTCCCCTCGGGCAGAGGGATGGCGGGCCTCTCCCGCCAGCTGCAGGGTCCTCCCTGGCCTCAGCTCCGTCAGAACTGGGAAAGCCAAGTCCAAGGAAAGAGGACTGTAGATGAAAATGTACTTTCTGGCGGTCACAGAGCCCAGGTTATTTTTATTGTATTATACATGATGCATTATATATACGTATACACACTCAACACATATTTATTGTTACTAAAATGGACTTAAGAATAGACATTTTAAAATTTACCCTTGATTTTTTGCACAAGTAATATTTGGTCAATTTAGAAAAATTATAAAATATAGTTTAAGAGAAAAGAAAAAAATTATACAAAGTGTACTTTCCTGATGATCACCGTGGTTAACATTTGCTCTGCAGATATATGTAAATAATGTCGTGCGCATGGATGTGTTTACCACAGGCCTAAACAGATGATTCTGTTTTATTGTATTTTTTTCTAAACATACTCTTTTAAACCCAGTGTCTTTGACCAAACAACATAGCATGACTATCATTTCGTGTGACTGAATATATGTTTACATCATCAATTTTGATAGGAAGCATTTTCTTTTAGATATGGGCAGCTTTTGTTCATAAGTGACCCCATGGCAAGGTTATCCTTCAGACAGATCTTTCTAGAAAGCAAGTGTCTCAGCTGGGAGGGGCTCAACCTACCTCTCAGTTATAGATAGATCTGTGCTTTGGAGTGACAGGTAAGGCCTTAGTGAGATTTAAACCCCTTATTCATTTGTAGCTCATTAGTCAATAACCTTCAAAGTTCAGGGCCTGTCTAGGAACTGAATTTTCCTAAATAAATTTCCTGGGTCATGACTCACGGCAGGAAATGTAGTCTCTGAGCACCCCCTGGGAAGTCCCTAGTTGATGGACCTCTTAGGGGGACAGAAGGCCTCTCAAAACAGCCTTGAGGAACTTGAAGCAGGTGCTAGCTGTTCTGAGCTCCACAAACCCAGCACCTGGAAGAGGCCTGGGTGATGGTCCCCATGTGTGTGTGTTGGAGGGGCGGGAGGCGGGGGGCTCGCCCTGGGGAAAGAACCAGGAGAGGGGCAGTGCTGAAGAACAAGGGTTTGTTCACGTTGGTGGGCTAGGTGTCCTTGGGCAGGGCTCACAGGTCATATTAAGTGCTTACCTCACGTGAAAGCGGGGTAAACCCGTTTGGGCAGTAAGAGGATCTAAGATTCCTGTTCTGGTTCCTGGCCTGGGCCCTGGTACGCCAACAGGCCAGGAGTCTGGTGTGAGTCCGCCTGAGTTCTCCAGAGAGAGGACGCTCCTCGTAGAAACATGGATCGGGATTGACAGAACAGCCTAATTCCCAGGAGGAAATGAATCCTTCTTCCCTGTGTCTTCAGTGCTTGGAGGATCTAGGAGGGTCTAGGCGGAGGTGAAATGCCTGACTACCCTTTGGCAGGAGGGTCTAGAACGTTCCCACCACCTTGGCAGCCATGAATCTAGAGCTCAAATCTGTTCTCGACTGAAGGAACATGAAGCCTGCCCTTTTTCTCATTTGGTTTCTTTCTTTGCATTTTGTCCTCCTGGTCGGGCCCATCTCCCCTGTTTGCCTTTATTTTTATTTTTTGGGTTTTTTTAAAAGATTTTATTTGTTTATTTGACAGAGAGAGACAGCGAGAGAGGGAACACAAGCAGGGGGAGTGGGAGAGGGAGAAGCAGGCTTCCCGCTGAGCAGGGAGCCTGACGTGGGACTCGATCCCAGGACCCTGGGATCATGACCTGAGCCAAAGGCAGACGCTTAATGACTGAGCCACCCAGGCGCCCCCCTGTTTGCCTTTAGGCACCCCTAGAAGAAGGGGTGAATAGAGCCCCCTGGCAGCGAGGAGGAGACCCGGAGCAGAAGTCCACCTGACTCTGCTCACCTTCAGTCTCCAAGGGCAGGGCTGTTTCTAGTCTTCCTCCCTCCCTCCTGAGTCCACTGCCATTTCCTTATTCTCTTCCTGGAACCACTGACTTTAGGGCGTTGCCAACAATGCAGGCAGTCAGCGTCTCTGAGGGAGATAGACAGGCTGTTGTTACTCCACATGCAGTGACCACCAGGACAGGGCCACTCAGAAGCTGCGAAGAGACACTGGACAGCATTTGGGGCCCAAGTGCTGGTTCCCACCCCGTGCAGAGCCCGGGGCTGATGCCCAGGAAGTCCGTCATGACAGTGGGTGGTCCTGAGTGCCTCAAGGCTGCCCGTCCTGCAGTGTCCGACCCTTCCTGAGCATGGCTGGGGTGGGCATCCACTGAGCCCCTCTCACCCTGCAAGTGGGCACCGCCCTGGCCTCACCCAGAGTGCAGCCTGTCTCCCACCCACTTGTTGCGGTATCTAGAAGTGGGGCCCGGTAGGTAAGGGTTGGCCTCTGGGGATGACATCACTGAGTCTAACTCAGGTTCTCAACTTTCTGGTTCTTTCTGCCCGCACTATAAAAGGAAGAGAACCATACCAGCTACGCAGGTGGTTGTGAGGACTAAGACCAAATGAAATAACTTATGTAGAGCCCTCCACACACCATGCCTGGCCCAGAATGAGGCTAGGTGTTAGCGTCGGGTATCGAGCCTTGCTTGAGCACCTACTGTGGGCTGGGCTGGGTCGGGCCATGGTGGGGGACGTGGGGGGTGACAGTGATACAGGACTTCAGACCACAGCCCAGGTGGGACATGCTCCGCAGGGGAAGGCATAGGAGCTGTGGGGCCTCTGAAGCAGGGTCTTGAACATGGGGGAAGGAGGGGGGATCAGGGAGGGGATGTCTGAGGTGAGTTTTAAAGGCTGAATAGGATTTGACCAGACGAAGAATGTGAAAACCCCGGTCTTCTGGGTGGCAAGCAGCGGGTGCACAAAGACTCTGCTGTCAAGGGTTTGGTTTCCGGAGGCCTCGCTGTGTGGGCAGTGAAGGTGGGGGTGGGGTGGGGGAGGGGAGGGACTCACAGGTCTTTCCTTGGATGCTAAGTCTCTCCTCCTGGGCTCATGCCAGGTTGTTGCTTCAAAGCACTTTGCAGGTCAGTGAGGGAGACAGGCCCTTAAGTGCATAGGGCCGATCAGAGTCCTGTGCTGAGGGCAGCAGAGATGGTGGGCCGAGTCAGGCAGTCTCTCTGCAGCTCAGAAGATCCCTTGGCAGCTGGGAGGAGGGCCAGGCCCCACCGACACCCCCACAAACCACTGCAGCAGCTCCCTTGGGCAGTTTGGCGATCCTGCAGAGCGAGGGTACCTGAGATCAGAAGAGCAGAGGGGGGCTGGAATGCCTCGTCGGGGAGCGCTGATGTTGCGTGCCGGGTCCGTCTGATAGTAAATGCTCCAGAAGTGTCCATCCCTCCTCTCTATCTCTGATCTGCATGGCCCTGGGCGTTTTCCCAGAGGCTCAAATCCAGGTTCTGCAGCATGAGCTCAGAATCCCCTTGTCCTAGCTCAGCTTTGGGGCAAGCAGGTGTCGGCATATCCTGGCAAACCTCCAGGAATGTGACCAGGGGGTTGCGTGTTTGCACTGAAGGAACGCCGACTTGGAGGCTTCTCTCTCAGAGCAGGGATCACTCTGGTTACTAGTGCTTCCGGTACAAAACTGGATCAGTGTAATGAGCCTTTGAATCTCATTACACAGACGGTGTGTGAATTGGAGGGTGCCCACCACCCAGAGGCTGGGCTTGGAGCCCCTGATGGGGCAGCTGTCTAAACAAGCAAGCAGAGTGTGTGTGACTGCAGGTGGCTGGGGTATCCATCTGGGCTGACTGACCACGGTCAAGGTGTAAATCCCTTTCCAGAGGGAAATTCTTCCCTGTTGTACATGCCAGTGGTTCACAACTCGTATTTTCAAATAGCTTTAAAGTCATTTGATCCTTTGCAAAGTCCTTGGGAAAGGCGAACTTAGCAGCTGAGTTAGAGAAGGGGATACTGAGGCCCAGAGAGCATAGTAGGAATCCTGCACTCTGCTTCCCAGTCTGCCCCTGGATAGCCAGTTCCCTCAGGTCCATTTCCTCAGGGCTGACAGTGGTTCCTTTGCTCAACCACAGAGGTTAAGGGTCAGCGTTAATAATATCAGCCAAACTTCAGATGTTTTTTGTGGCCTGTTATTGAAGACATCTGGACTGTTGCGACGCCTGGGATCATGATAGTCGAGGACAACTCCGGCAGATGGAGGAGAGGAATCGTCCCGTGCCGGCCACGCGTCCAGGCTCCGTTAGACGTACCGTTAGACGTCAGTGTGCTGCAGAGCGTCATGAGCCTGGTGCTCGAGAGGCAGTGAGTCGGCTGTAACATTTCGAGGCAGCGTGTATTGAATACAAATGGTCGGCTAATACCTGGTGCCGATGGCCTGTGATTACGCACTAGAAGCAAGACGGGAGAGCTGGCTGGGACAAACAAAGATTTTCTTTAAGGAAGGCCTCCTGGGGGAGAAGTGGGTGTGCTTGAGACCTCGGGTTTCAAATCGCTCTACATGTTTCTAAAGGTTTCCAGACGTACGGTGCCTTCACTGAGCCCAGGAGAGGGGTAGTTAAAGGTCTTGGCAGCCTGCCCCGCCATCAAGTGAGAACACGACCGGCAGGGCTGGCAGCAGAGGCGCGGGCGGTCAGCCCGCAGTCGCTGTCCCGGCCCGTGGTGGCCAGGAGCTGGGAGGGCGACGCCGTTCTCCGGCCGGCCAGAAACTCCGGATCTGCGGATTCTGCGGGCCGTGCTAGGTGCTCTCCTCCCCGGTCTTAGATTCCAGGGGTGTCCTAGAATCCTTGAGATCTCCTCTAAAACACTGTGGGGGGGGGACACTGCTGCCCCAAACGAAGCGCGGCCAGTGCATCCACACCACCCCAGCTCCATGTGTTTCGTTCCACGGGCTGCGGTCGTGTTCACGGCAAGCCCACTTCCCGATCCAGTCTGTTTCAGCTTGTGTTCTCCACAGGTCGTGAGGATACTTGAAGTGTCGGAAGAGATGAGGAAGAGCATGGGCGTGAGCTCAGGGCTGGAGCTCATCACCTTGCCTTATGGCCACCAGCTGCGCCTGGACATAATTGAAAGGTGAGCAGTGCCGCCCCCTGCGTTTCGGGCCCGTTGTGCAGCAGCTTCCGGAACAGACCGACCCGGCCCGAGCCCTTCCCTTCTCCCGGAAGCCTTAGCCACAGAATTCCTGGAGAGGCACAAATAGATAGCACCGAGGAAGTCCAGGCACAAAGAACACGCTCCTGTCCCTGCTCCAGGAGGGAGTGGAGGACAGAAGAGGCCGCTGGCCGGCGCTAGCCCAAGTCACCCCTGCGCCGGCCTGGGCCCGGGCGGGCGGACACCTCGCCACCCGCAGCCCCACCTCCCTGAGCGGCCGCTGCTCTGTCTCTCCGGAGTTCAGGATCGCACTGGGAGTAAGTGGGAGTTCGTGGGAAGGGTTGGGAAGAACAGAGTCTGAACAGTGTTTGCTTTGAGAGCCGGGCAGGGGACGGCGGCGCTCAGGCCCCCCCGCCTCTGCGGCATCACTGCCCCCTTCTCCCAGTCTCCCGAAAAAGCCCGCGGAAACCCACATGCCGGAGCGCTGGAGGCCTAGAAATTAAAAAGACAGAAATAGCGAGGCTTGTTTTTAAAAGAAGTGCTAGACGAGATGCCCATATCGCCACGGACGTTGGACTTGACACACGTGAAAAGACCGTTGATTTGGGGCAAGACTGTCTTGTTATCTTAAGTATCCTGTTTTTTTCCAGCCAATTTCCTAATTGTCATAACACAAACATGGGTTGTAATGGACACACGGTCATTCTAGGTCATTAGTGCTGTCCAGGCCATCCTTCTGTGGCGGCTGAAATGTTTTTAGCTCCTGACGGTAGCCACTAACCACAGGGGACTATCGAGAGCCTGGAATGTGGCACTGGAGGGACACACTGTTGTATTTTACTGTTTAAATACCCGTATGTGGCTGGTGGACAGCACAGTCCTAGGAGGTCAGCCCCTAGAAAGTAAACGGTGCATTTCAGGGAGCCTGGGGGATCCGCTGCTTTCGACGTTCCCTGGCCAGAAAGCAGATGAGCTGGCCCCCATACCGCCGTGACTCTGGTTCCCAGCCACGGAGAGAAAACACCCGGAATGCCGAAAGAAAGGCTTCTGGGAGGCAGAAGGTTAGAAAATGGTCCTTGGCTTTGTTCAAGCGTCCTTATTGTTTAATGCCTTTGGAGAATTGTGTGAATTTTCCTCCTTTTCCTATAGGCTTTCCTAGATTCTAGCCTCTCTCTGCAGGCACCCTCTCCCCTCCCCAAGCCCCAGGGGCCTGCTTCTCCGCTCCACTAGCTTTGCCCTCTGTTGTTGCTGGGCCATGGTCACTGTTTCAACAGAGGTGAGCCGTGTCGCCATGCGGCCCCATTCCTCACGCGAGGCATGTCGGCGCAAATCCCCCAGGTTCCAGGCCTTACTTTATCCCTGCCGTTGGGTATGTTGGACGTGCACTCAGGCCCAGGCTGAGGTCGGCCAGCTGGGGGCTCCTCAGGGCTGTTTTCCGACTTCCTCGCCTGTCTACATCTGTTTCCTCTTTCTCCTGATCACCACTTCCCTGGGGCCTCTCTCCTTGCTGTGCTTCCTGGCCGGGGCTGACCTGGGGGACCTGCCTGCTAGAGCCTGGGGAGCGGGTTTCTTCCTTCCAGCTTGTGTACTAAATAAAGGCCAAGGCGATAGCCATTTCGAAGGGTCAGATGACATCATCTTCTTGTGTTTGAGAATCAGATACAGACCACCCTTTATTTTTAACTTACCACCTCACCCATCCCAGGCCTGCTGAGTGGAGATGTCCTTTCTGTAACATTCAGTGCCTCTTCTTGCCTCAGACCTGCCATGCTGAGTAGTTTTTCCTGTAGTGCTGTACGCGGGAGGTTTTAGGCACAGGGCAGTTGAATGAATGGATAGAATTACTCCGTTAACCATTGACATGATGCCAGAGAAGTAGAGAACCTGTCTTTTATTAAGGGCCGTTTAAAACACAGGAAAAAAGCAGTGAACAGAAGAATCAATTGATGGCAACACGGGAAGCCAGTTTGCTGTCAGTTAAAAGAAACATCGGAAATGCTCAGCTCAACCTTAACACTTAGTGTTAAGCAATTAATTAGCAAGAAATTAATAAGCAAGAAAACTCTTCAATAAATTCAGCAGGCAATAAAAATATACTTTGTTAGAATCCATTAATGAAGGCCTCAGGAAGAAGAGAGAAGAAAGGTAGATAGAGACAGACTGACAGAACGGACCAGGATGCAGAGGAAGTTGTGCACAGAGACAACTGTGGTCACAACCACCATTTGCTAGGGGCCTGTCGGCAACGGGCACTCTCGTGATTCTGACACCCCCACACCCTCTCTCTCACAACAACCCTTGCTCCCGTTCTTACAGTGAAGATATGGAGGAGTGGAGCAGTTAGGTGACAACCTGTGCTCACACCGCGAGGAAGCACCACACACACACACACACACACACACTCACACACTGACACACTCGGAGGCAGCTGAGCTCATCACGGATTTCATAATCGCTAGAGAAAGCGGTGGGCTAGCCACTTGATGAATCATACCACCGTGGGCCTCTGTGGGCAGAGAGGAGTGCGCCCTGGAGTGACATCCTTGGCTGTGAACTTTGAGAACAAGATGCCCCAGAGTGTCAAAGCCATGTTGTATTTTGGTAACCATACCTGTGGATGGGGGCTTCGCCTCCAGCACTGGTACCACGGCCTGAGGGAAACTTCATGGAGGCCATTGTGGCCAATGCAGTCAATTCGCTTGTCCTGACTGAGAGAGAGAAGGAAAGGATCGCGGTCTGTGCCGCCTGCCGTTAGTGGAGACTGCTCTGCGACCCCGTTCATATTAGTCCCCTTGTCATGTGGAGAAAAGATTACTCTGCTTCCTGTTGTGGGTCTGTGAGCTTGACCCGGGTAGTACAGGATGAGAAAAGGGAGGATTGTTGGCAGATACAAGATCTCTTTTATTAGGGTCTAACTTGACAGGGAAATTCCTGTCGGTCAGCCATGCAGTCTCTGTCCGCATCTCCATTCACCTTCTGGCCTCTTGACCAGAGCCACAGACTCTCCATTCTTAGTTCCTCATTCCTTCTTAAGTTCCAAGACCCATGTTGTCGTCTTGGGTCAAGCATATGCTCTCATTTTTCCGTTCCTTCCCTTCCCCAGTCCGGGGTGCACAGTGGAGGTGGCCCAGGGCTTCCCTGAGGATGGGATTCCCCAGCGTGTTGAGGGACCGGGGGTCTCCCCAGACCTCTCGTGGTGCAAGGTACAAGGAGTCCCGTGTACTTCTGAGCAGCTTCACCCCAGGAGGGCCTCTTCATGCTCCAGATGCAGGGTCGAACGTGGCCCTGTCCTACGGCATCTGTCCTTTCTGACTCTAAACAGGGCACCCTCTGAGGCCTAGCCCGGGCCCTGCTGCTGTCAGCCTGTGAGCGGGGGGGTGTCTTGCCGTTGAAATCGGCCACCAGATTGAGCTGCCAGCGCATCACAAGGCGAAACGGCAAACAGCGCAAATCGAGTCCTTTTCCAGGCTGGTTTGCGTTCCTTTCTCCCTGGTCCTGTCTGCCCTGGGCCTGACCACTGATCTCCCTCCCTCCCAGACACAACACAATGGCCATCGGCATCGCAGTGGACATTCTGGGCTGCACGGGCACTCTGGAGGACCGAGCGGCCACCCTCAATAGGATCATCCAGGTGGCAGTGGAACTGAAAGACTCCATGGGGGACCTCTATTCTTTCTCGGCCATCATGAAAGCCCTGGAAATGCCGCAGGTAAATCGCCCCTGGATCGGTGCACCCTGCGCGCCTGTGTGGCCTTAAGAGTTCTGAAAGGGGGTCTGCAAGCCCAGGCTTAGCAAACCACCCATGCTTTTAGTCGATCTCGAAAGGTAGACTAAATCTTAGTGAAAGCAGCTTTGGTTAGGGGGCAACCCAAAGCAGTGTCCTGAGTGTTTCGGCTCTGTTTTTTTAAAAACTGGATCGTTGTCGACAGTACACACTTTCTCTTTGGTGTTTTAAGAAAAGCCATCATCAAGAACGATTGGTTTTCCTTAAGAGCCAATTAGCAGATACGTCTGGCTAATGTGTGTCAAAAGAGACTGTTCCATCTGCGTCACCAGACATTTGGGGAGCTTATCTCTGAGGATACCCAGAGTGGTTTGTCTCAAAATTATGTTCCTCGGGTCACCTAAAACAGACTTCTGTTAAAAAATTCAGATTTCTGGCCCATCTGCCATTTAACCCCCTAATTAGAGTTTCTGAAGTCGGGCACTTTGAATTTATCTGCTTGGATGGGCTGTTTTTAGGATGAGTGTCAAACCTGAAAGCCTGTATTTAAAATCAAGTGGACGGACCTTATAGAGGAAAGTCATTCTGTCATCTTGATTGCCCAGAGTCAGTGTTCCCATTTCTGTCCTCCCCCACGAGCCCTAGATGTTTGTAATCTCGCTCTCAGGGTCCTCCGGTCCTATAAACACAGTCTGCAACCGGTAACACCAGAACCACTGGTCATTTAGCTTGGCTGTTTGCTAACTACAGGCTATCTCTGAAAGCTTGCTGGGAGGCGCTCACTGAAAAGACCCCGCAGTCACATGTCCTGCAAGTCAGAGCATGTTAGGAACCTCATTTCCTGGCATTAAAGCAAGGTCACCTTAAAGACAAGCTGAACAACTTAGGGCCTTCACCAGGAAATTTTGAGGGGAATCAATTCCAACTACAATATCCTAAGAATTTGAAAACTCCTTAATGTACTGGAATTTTGTAGGATCCATATTTGAAATAAGCAAATCCAGCTGTATTTTCATGATATACTGACTCCTGTAATAACAGGGGTTATAATTTTTCATTCAAGTGTTTTTAATTTGCATCATGTTTATTTCTTCTTATCCCAAATGGCCTCTAATTTTGGAAAGCCGAGGCACCAGGCTAAGCTGCGTGTAGCCCTCCAGCCCAGAGCTTCCTCTGAGAGTAGTGAAGAGGAGGTTTGTGGGATCATGTGCTTGCCATCCATGACCTCACACTCGGGTTAGGGACTTCTCCCAGCGCACCTTAATGTGCCTGTGCGCGGGGCTCCCTCGCCTCCAGCAGCCTCAGACTCTTCCCTGCTGGGGCATCTCAGCAAGGAGGGCATGCAGTCCTCCAGGGTATTCCCCCCCGCCCCCCGTGAGCTAGGGCACTGCCGGGGGCGGGGGGGGAATACCCTGGAGGACTGCATGCCCTCCTTGCTGAGAGGTGGCAGACCCAGGGAAGGCTGAGGGGAATCACATCACTCCTGTGTGTCATCGTCCCCATGTGATCCTCTACTCAACAGGCTCACGTGCCTTCTCTTCTCAGCTCCTAGTATCAAGAAAGAGCACCCAGCAGACGGGCCCAGATGAGAGGCCAGGGCTGCTTTGGGAAAGGCAGGTGCTTCAGGGAGGGGAAGAGAAGGGACAGTGAGAAGAGAGAGGTGCATGGGGTGGCGGTGGGGGAGGATGGTCAGAGGAAGACAAGTCGCCTCCTTTCCGTCCCAGCAGACCTGCTGGCGCCAGTTGCTTCTCCCCTTCCTCTGGGAAGACGCAGCTCTTAGAGGCCAAGGGAATCAATCTCTTCTCTGTCACTCACCAGCTGTAAAACTTGGAGCTTCTGGTTTCTGATCTGTAAAATGAGGCCAAAATACTGCCTCATGGGGCATTGGAGGACTAAATGGAATTCTTCAAATACCCGACAGAGAGTTGACGCTCATTCCCCAAATATTCGTGCCCTTCCTCTTTCTTGTTTCATGTAAAAGAAACTTCAGACATTCGGGCTGGCTGGTTTTGTGGGGGAGGTGGAGGTTGTCTGGGGGCGGTCAGAGTCAGTGGCATATGTGGGCATTGACTAAACCGTTCTAAAAGAAAGAATGAAAAGGAGCGAGTAGGGTGGTGTCGTGTGGTCTGGGCAATCTTCTGTATGTCTCAGACATTATTACGAGGAAATGAAAATGCTAGGAGATGAATTCCTACATGCTTTCATCATTATAATCTCTGTGGACAGTTGGTAGTTCCCATCAACATTTAAAATACGTGTATTCTTTGACCCAGTAGTTCCTTCTGGAAATTTATCCTCCAAATATTTTCGCACACATACACATTTGCAAAATCTTCCCAAGGTAATTTCATAATGGAAGAAAATTTGTAAAACTCTTCTCTATGGGAGACTAGGTAGACTTTAGTTTATCCATAAACTGGAACATCATACAGAAGTTTAACAAAATAAGGCTGTTCTTTGCTGTTTTATACGTACTTGAATGATTTCCAGGCAGAAAACTGAAAAATGTGTAAGGTATGATATGCCTTTTATTTTAAAAGTCATATATATGTGTGTATGCACAGATACATGGACACATACAAGAAACTGATGTGGAGTTGGCTCTGGGATAAGCCATTAGAACAATACAGAGCGGAGGGGCGGGGCGGGGATTAGCCTCTCTCTCTACACTGCTTTCAACTGCTGTGACTTGATTTTAAAAAGAGCCTCTTCCAAAATGGTAACACCTTCCTTTCTTCCAGATCACAAGGTTAGAAAAAACGTGGACTGCCCTGAGGCACCAGTACACCCAAACTGCTATCCTCTATGAAAAACAGCTGAAGCCTTTCAGCAAGATCCTGCACGAAGGCCGAGGTGAGCACAGGGTCAGCACAAGTGGGCGTGGTGGCCGCCCCTCGTGTGTTTGTGAGACCGTTAGGTCCAATCTGCTCTGCTTTGATCAAAGCTTTCGCAGGACATTTCTCAGAGTTATCTGTGGGACTGTTGATGAATCATCAGGCTTTCATCAGATGACAGCGTCATTTCTAGAAGAACTACAGTTGCTAAAACAGGACACGGGCTACCAGTCACCTTACTCTGTGCTTACCTTTCTTAATTGAGGTGTAATGTCTGTAACGTTACATTAGTTGTTGGTGGACGATGTAATGAGTCAATATTTGTATATACTACAAAATGATCACAAGCTAATTAACATCCACGTCATATACAGTTATAAAATTTTTCTTTCTTGTGATGAGCACTCTCAAGATCCACTCTCTGGGTTACGTTCAAACGTGCAGTGCAGTATTATTAACTATAGTCACTGCGCTGTACATTACCTCCCCATGACTTACTCACTTTATACCTGGAAATTTGTATCTTTTGACCCTCTCCACCCATTTTGCCCACCCTTGACTCCCAGCCTCAAGCAACCACCAATCTGTTCTCTATATCCATGATCTGAGGGGTTTTTGTTTTTGCGTTTTTAGATTCCACATACAAGTGAGATCACTTTTTTCTGTGACATATTTCACTTAGCAGAATGCCCTCAAGGTGCATTCATTTTGTCAAACAGAAGGACGTCATTTCATATTTTTATGGCTGAATAATATCCCATTGCGTGCGCATGCGCGCGCGCGTGTGTGTGTGTATAGTTATATATTTAAGTATCCCACATTATCCATTCCTCCATTGGTGGACACTTTGGTTGTTTCCATATCTTGGTTATTGTAAATAATGCAGTGAATGTGGGGTGCAGATATTTTTTTGAGTATTTTTGTTTTCTTCAGATAAATAGCCAGAAGTGGAACTGTTGGATAATATGATAGTTCCATTTTTAATTTTTTGAAGAATCTCCATACTGTTTTCTATAGTGGCTGTACTAATATACATGCCTGCCTACAGTGCCCAGGAGTTCTCTTTTCCCCACATCCTTGCCAACATTTCTTAGTTCTTGGCTTTTTGCTGTAGCCATTCTAATAGGTGTGAGGTGATAGCTCATTGTGGTTTTGATTTGCATTTCCCTCATGTTGAGAAACTTTCCAGGTACCTGTTAACTATCTGCATCTCCTCTGGCAAGATGTCTATTCAGATCGTCTGCCTTTTTCATTGCGGGTTTTTTTTTTTTTCTGTTGACTTATGTGAGTTTTTTTTTATATATTTTGGATGTTAACCCCTTATCAAATAGATGATTTGCAAATATTTTCTCCCATTGAGTAGTTTGCCTTTACATTTTGTTGATGGTTTTCTTTGTTGTGCAGAAGCTTTTTCGTTGGATGTAGTCCTACTTACTGATTTTTGCCTTTGCTGTCTTTGTTTTTGGTGTCAGAAAAAAAAATCATCACCAAAACAAATGTCAGGGAGCTTCTGCCTATGTTTTCTTCTAAGAGTTCTGTGGTTTCAGGTCTCACATTCAAGTGTTGAATCCATTTTGAGTTGATATTTGTGTGGTGTAAGGTAGTGCTCCATTTTCTTTATTTTACATGTGGCTCTCCAGTTTTCCCAGCACCATTTATTGAAGAGACTGTCCTTTCTCCACTGTATGTTCTTGGATCCTTTGTCATAAATAAATTGGTCGTAGATGCATGGGTTTATTTCTGGGCTCTCAATTCTGTTTCATTGGTGTAGATGTCTATTTTTATGCTAATACCATACTGTTTTGATTACTGTAGCTTTAGAATCTAGTTTGAAACCAAGGAGCATGATGCCTCTGGCTTTGTTCTTTCTCAAAACTCCTTTGGCTATTCGGGGTCTTCTGTGGTTCCCCCATATTTTAAGATTGTTCTATTTCTGTGAAAAATGCCATTGGAATTTTATAAGGATTGCATTGAATCTGTAGATTGCTTTAGGTAATATGGACATTTTAACAATATTAACTCTTCCAAACCACAAATACAGAATATCTTTCCATTTGTTTGTGTCTTCTTCAATTTCTTTCATCAGTGTCATATAGTTTTCAGTATATAGGTCTTTCAGCTCCTTGGTTAAATTTATTTCTAGGTATTTTATTCTTTTTCATGTAACTGTAAATGGGATTTTAATTTCTCCTTCTGATAGTTCATTGTTAGTGTATAGACATGCAGCAGACTTTTGTATATTTTGTATTCTGCAACTTGACTGAATTTGTGTATTAGTTCTAACAGTTTTTGGTTTCTATATATAATATGTCACCTACAAATAGTGACAGTTTTACTTCTTTCCAAATTTGGATGCCTTTTATTTTTTTCTTGCCCATTTGCTCTGTCTAGGACATCCAATATTATGTTGAATAAAAGTGGTGAGAGTGGGCATCCTTGCCTTGACCCTGATCCTAGAAAAAAAGCTTTCAGCTTTTCAATCTTGAGTATTAGCTGTGGGTTTGTCAGATAGGAACTTTATTATGTTATGATATGAGGTCTGTTCCTTCTGTACCTACTTTGTTGAGAGTTATCAAAAATGGATGTTGAATTTTGTCAAATCCTTTTTCTGCATCTACTAAGTTGATCATATGATTTTTTTTTTTTTTTTTTGATTTTATTTGAGAGAGAGAACACATGAGCAGTGGGGAGGGGGAGAGGGAGAAACAGACGCCTCACTGAGCATGGAGCCTGATGCAGGACTCGATCCCAGGACCCCTGGATTATGACCTGAGCCAAAGGCAGACGCTTAACAGACTGAGCCACCCAGGCATCCCTGTATTCTGTTGCTTTTGGATGGAATACTCTGTAGTATATATTTGTGAAGTCCATCTGGTCTAACATGTTGTTACGGCCAGTATTTCCTTACTGATTTTCTGTCTGGATGATCTATCCAGTAAGTGGAGTATTAAAGTCTTCTAATATTGGAGCGCCTGGGTGGCTTAGTCGTTAAGCGTCTGCCTTAGGCTCGGATCATGATCCCAGGGTTCTGGGATCGAGCCCCACATCAGGTTCCTTGCTCAGCAGGGAATCTGCTTCTGCCTCTCCCTCTGCCCCTGTTTGTGTCCCGTCTCTCACTGTCTCTCTGTCAAATAAATTTTTTAAAAAATCTTTAAAAAAATAGTCTTCTATTATTATTGTGGTGTTGTCTGTTTCTTCCTTTAGGTCTGTTACTATTTGCTTTATATATTTAGGTGCTTCTGTGTTGGGTAGATAAATATTTACAAATGTTATATTCTCTTGTTGGATTGACCTCTTTATGTAATGCTCTTTTTTTGTTTCTTATTACAGTCTTTGTTTTAAAGTCTATTTTGTTTGATAAAGTATAGCTACTCAAGCTTTCTTGTGATTTCCACTAGCATGATTATCTTTTTCCATCTCTTCACTTTGAGTCTGTGTGTGTTCTTGTATCTGAAGTTAGTCTCTTGTAGGAAGCATAAAGATGGGTCTTTTTTTATCCATTCAGTTACTGTATGTCTTGATTGGAAAATGTAGTCCATTTACATTTAATTGCTGATAGGTATGTACTTCTTGCCATTTTGTTCATTGTTTTCTGGCTATTTTATCCTTCCTCTCTGCTCATTTCTTCCCTTGTTCTCTTCCTTTGTAGCTTGATGATTTTCTTTAGTGCTATGCATGGATTCCTTTCTCTTTATCTTTTGTGTATCTGCTGTAGGCTTTTGCTTTGTGGTTACCATGAGGCTTACATATAACAACTTATAACAGTCTATTATTGAAGTTGATACCAAGTTAAGTTTGAATGCATTCTAAATCTGTACATTTTTACTCCCCACAACATTTTGTTTCCAATGCCACATTTTACATCTTTTTATCTGTGTCCTAATTATTGTGGTTAGGTTTACCACTTTTGTCTTTTAACCTTCATACTAGCATTATAAGTAATTAATCTAACTTTTACTGTCTGTTTACTTTTACCAGTGAAATTTGTATTTTTACATTTTGTTACTAATTAACGCCCTTTCTTTCCAGCTTACAGAAGTCCCTTTAACATTTCTTATTCAGCCAGTTTAGTAGTAATATACCCCTTTATCTTTTATTTGTCGAGAAAACTCTTTATTTCTCCTCCAATTCTGAATGATAGTGTTGCCAGATAGAGTATTCTTGGTTGGAATCTTTTTTCCTTTAGCATTTTGAATATATTATGCCAGTCCCTTCTGTCCTCTAGAGTTTCTGCTGAAAAATCTGCTGGTAGAGTCTTATGGTGGTTCCCCTGTACATTACAGGTTGTTTTATCTTGTTGCTTTTAAGATTTTTTCCTTTTCTTTAACTTTTGACATTTTAATTATAACGTGTCTTGGTTGGTGTGGATCTTATTTGTAACTCTCTGGGCTTTCCTGGATCCGGGTCTATTCCTTAGGGAGGTTTTCAGTCTCTTTTCTTTTTTCTTCTAGGACCCCTATAATGCAAATGTTAGTTTAAGGGACTTATGGAACATCATTAAGAAGACTATCTTCACTTTTTTCATTCTCTTTTGCTGCTCTGATTGTATGAGTTCCATTATCTTGTCTTTGAGTTCATTAATCCTTTCTTCTGCTTCATCTAGTCTTTTGAAACTCTAATTTTCAGTTCAGTTGTTTTCTTCAGCTCTGTGACTTCTATTGGGTACTCTTATATTTTCTATCTCTTGAAGTTCTCGCTGTGTTTATCCTTTTCCCAAATTCAGTGAGCATCTTTATGACCATTATTTTGAACTCTTTATCAAGTAATTACCTATCGCCATTTCATTAAGGATTTTTCTGAGGTTTTCTCTTATTCTTTCATTTGGAACATATTCCTGTTTCTTCATTTTGCTTGACTCTTTGTGTTGGTTTCTGTGCATAAAACAGCCACCTCTCCCAGGCTTGAAGAAGTGGCCTCATGTAGGAAATGAACCTTATTCAACTCTGATCTAGTTCTTGGTTGTCTCCCTAACCTTTGTGATTGTCTAAGCAGTCTTTTATTTTTAATGGCTCCCAGTAGTTGAGGATATGCCAAGACCTGTCAATGTCCCAAAGGGGAGGGTCTCAGCCAGCACCTAAATTCAGGCCAGTTGGAAGCCAGACCCTCAGGCATTAGTTTTTTTAATTATGAAAATATATATAGTCCTGTGGAAATGCAAGCATAAGCCCCACTGGCCACCAGAGCAGGGTGATGTGGAAGTGTCCCATGGATGGCAGTTGCAAAAAAAAAAAAAAAGCTTCAAACAAGTGTGTTAGCCAGCTCCCTTCTAGGCAGTATCAGGAAGCAGTAGCAAGGCAGAGGGAGAGTGCAAAGATGGTGCCCACCAGCCTACATTACCTGAAAGCATCTCTGTAGGCCCCCAGTTGTGTGCCAAAAGTGAAGGCTGCCTCTCGGGCTAAAGCTACAGGACAAGCAAATAGGCCTTCTTCACAGAAAGACTGGGGTGTGTTTCAGTCTGCTGTCTTTGCAGCGCCCTGGGGGTGCCTGCCTAGAACTCTGTTTCCAACTGTTACAGTTCTGTGAGACACAGGATCACAGTTCCCCTAGCCTTCACAGCCAGGTGATCAAGAGTGTATCATGGGGAGCACCCGCAAAAACTGAGGCTCCAAATGTGTGTAAAAGCTTCCCTCTGAAGACACTAGCATTGTGCAGTTTGGCAGAGGGAGAGCATGAAGATGGTGCTGCCAGCCAGCGGGCCCCTAGATGTGTGCTAAATTAGCCTGCACCTCAGACCAACACTTCAAGATTAGCAAATGAGCTCCTCTCAATCCACTGCCTCCGTGCTGAGCCCTGGTGCAAGTGGGTGCACAAGCCCTTTAAGAGGCTTTCTTAGTTTGTTACAGCCTGTGGGTCTCATGGATGTGACAGGGTTGATTTTCAAAGCTAGATGTTTTAGGGGCTCATCTCTTAGGTGCAGGTTTTAAAGTTGGGGTGTCTCATGTGGGGTTCAAACCCTTCACTCCTCAGGGAGAAAGCTCCAAGTTTTGAGTTCTCTCCCAATAGTGCCAGGATTGAGGTTTATGGCGAGATTGGGTCCTGGCTTCTCCTACCTGCTTCGATGTGGGCCTTGTTTACCCACTGTGTAGGAGTTGCTCAGTTTTTAGGGTTTTTTCAGAGGAAGTTCCATATTTAGCTGCAGATTCAGTGTGTCCACTGGGGGTGGGGAGCACAGGCTCTTCCTATGTCACCATCTTGAATTGGAACTCTCTTTGCTTAACTTTGAAAAAAAAAATACAACATGGAAAACTTTACCCCGTTTTTCAGAGTCTACGTGTGTTCCCCCCAACAAAATATCAGTTCCACTATTGATGCCTCTTGTGACCTTGATGGAGCGCCAGGCTGTCACTTTTGAAGGAACTGACATGTGGGAAAAAAATGACGAAAGCTGTGAGATTATGCTGAACCACTTGGCCACAGCCCGGCTCATGGCAGAAACTGCAGACAGCTACCGGATGAATGCTGAGAGGATCCTGGAAGGTAAGAGCTGTTTTCTGTAAGCTGCTCTCTACTCTGCATAATAATTAGAATGAAGTAACAAAGAGCATGGATGCTCTCAGTTAGGAAAAGACAAAGTAGGAAAGATTAAGGCATGGAATTTCCTTTCTTATGATTGATCATTATTTCCTCTTGTCCCTAAGTGACTTGAGAATCCTGTTTCTCCTTTTCCATGTGTTCTGTTGTGTCAGTGGCATAGAATAAACTGAGAGGGTCAGGAAGGAATCGGTCAGCTTGCCTACCATGAGTACTTCTGATTGGAGCTATGTGAAGGTGGACTAACATAAGGAGTTAGAGTTCTATGTGCATTCATTTATCTGCATTCCTGTTTCTTCCCACATTGGGAGGTGAGCTCCCCTGCTTTTAGCAACAGAGGGTCCAATACAGGCAAAGGCACTGCTGAGAGAGCTGGGAGAAAAGTATAAACCACCAGTACTTAGGTTTGGATCAGTGTAAAGTGTGTCTTAAGGAATGACCAACTAGGCTGAAGGAGGTGGATATAGGTGGGAAGGCCTTCCATGTAGGACTCCGGCTGAGGAAGAGCCTGTGAAGGGTTTTAAACATGGGATAGTTTAAAACATAGATAGTCATGACATGGTCAGATTGATGTTTTAAATATGGCATCTGTTTGTGGGAGGGCTGAAGGCTTGCAGGCAAAAAGATCATTTAGGAAGCAAGATAAGGAGGAGGGCTTTACCCAAGGTGGTATCAGGAATGATTATTTTCTCTTCTTCACTGTATTTTTAAAATTCTTCAAGGGCCCAAAGTTTCACCCACAAGGTTAAGAAGGAACTACATGGGGCAGGAGAGGCCTATTTATTTCATCCTAAAACAAAGTTGTTGCTCCAGAACCAGAATTTGGGACTGAACAGTTTACACTCTATCTGCTGTAGGTTTAAGAACTACATACCTCTTTCAATTTTTATCTCAGAAAGTTCTCTAGGGTTGGCAGTGTAGGATTCAGAAAATAAACCACCTAATTTCAATTCCCCAGATATTAGAGTGTCTGCTTATACAAAGCTAATAACTATTTTAGTTAGATGTTGCCTAAGCCAATATATTAGGATGGGTTTTGAGAAAAGGGCTTTAAGCTGCTTTACAGCAAATCACTTTAAAGGTATCTTATGGCATTTCTCAGTTAATCCTGCTACAGGTTTATTTGGCAAGTTTCCATTGCTGGAAGTAACTATGAACCCAGTAAAGGTAGAGATTTTCACACCAACATATACCCAGCCCAAGGCAGGGACTCAAAGCATATTAATTGAATGATTGGAAGACATTGTCGAGCCTCTGGTGTGTTATCTGTCAAAGATATTCTGGCATCACAGGGAAAGGTGGAGTGGAGGGCTTCTATTTTCTCACAAAGATCCTATAAATCTAGATGGTAGAAATAGATTTAAGGACAGAGCAGATTAATCCAGCAGGAACCAAGGATGAGAACCACATGCCTGTATGACTCTTTGGAGTTTTCTACCTCTCAAATAGTTGACTGAATATCCTTGGCTTTAAGTAGACAGATCTTCTCTTACGTTACAGAAAAGAGTCACGAAACAGATCACACATATATGACTGTCCATATATTTTTGAGAATGGTGCCAATGTAATTCATTGGATATAGTCTTTCAACAAATGGTGTTGGAATTATTGGATATGCTAGGCAAAAGAAAAAATGAATCCTGGGTGCCTAGGTGGCTCAGTCGTTTAAGTGTCTGCCTTCAGCTCAGGTCATGATTTCAGTGTCCTGGGATCGAGTCCACATCGGGCTCTCTGCTCAGTGGGGAGTCAGCTTCACCCTCTCTCTCTCCAAAAAAAAAAAAAAAAATCTTAAAAAAAAAAAAAGTGAATCCTGATCCTTACCTCATACCATACACACTAATCAATCCAAAATGGATCATAGGTCCAAATGTAAGAGCTAAAGTGTAAAGCTCCTATAAGATAACATAGGGGAAATTCATTGCCCTTGGATTAGCAAAGCTGTTTTAGGACACAAAAAGCAGGAACCATTAAGAAAAATTTTTGATAAAATTATAAATTTTGCTCTTCAAAAGACACCATTAAGAAAGTAAAAAGGCAAACCACAGACTAGAAGAAAACATCTGCTAAACATTTATCTGATAGAGGATTTATATCTAGACTATGTAAAGAACTCTTACAACTCAATGAGAAGACAAACAAGATTTGAAGAGACAATATACCAGAGAAGATCTGCCAGTGACAAATAACTATATGGAAAGACATTTAAAGCATTAGTCATTAGAGAAATGTAAATTTAAACCACAATGAGACAATACCACATACTGTCTAAAAGAATGATAATATTGGGGCACCTGGGGGCTCAGTTGTTAAGCGTCTGACTCTTCATTTCAGCTGAGGTCTGTTCAGGCCCCATGTTGGGCTCCACACTGGATGTGGAGCCTACTTAAAAAAAAAAAGACAATAAATACTAAGATTTGGCAACTTAGAAACTGGAGCTGGTGAGAATATAAAATGGTACAGCCATTTTGGAAGAGTTTGACAGTTTCTTTAAAATAAACATACTACCGTATGACCCAGTAATTCCTCTCCTAGAGAAATGAAAACACATGTCCACACACACACTTACATACAGACGTTTACAACATCATTCATAACAGCCAGAAACTAGAAACAATCCCAATGTCCATCAGTTGGTGAATGGATAAACAAAATGTGGAATGTCCGTATAACCAAATGCTACTCAGCAATAAAAAGGAATGAATTGATAACTTGTGACAATATGGAATAGTCTCAAAAACATGGTGCTAGATAAAAGAAACCAAAAAGTCCACATTGTATGATTCCATTTATATCAAGTTTCTAGAAAAGGCAAAACAATAGCAACACAAAGCAAAGACGTACCAGGTAACTTTCTAGGGTGATGGAAATGTTCTAACACTGGTGGTGGTGATGTATAACTTGTATAGGCTTACTATTATATATCAAACTGCAGCTACAATAGGTGAATCATGACACAAATTAATTATACATCAATAAAGCTGTAAAAACAAACAAAACAAGGTATTTTGAACACTCCTTCCCACAGTGGCTTGTGCACACAAATTTTATTCTATCATGTTTCAGTGAGTACTTGGTATTCCTTCTCCAAAGGTGCTCAGGTCCTTGAGGACTGGGCTCTGCCCTTTTCTTATATAAAGCAGAGTCTATAGTTTTCTTTGGGGGCATTTTGAAGTTCATTTTGATCCAACTTTAAGCAAGTAGGTTTTTAGTCTATTGCTGACATTACGTTTGAAAACTGAAGTAACTGTTCTTTTTTTATTAGGTTTTCAACCAGATGAAGAAATGAGTGAAATCTTCAAGACTGAATTTCAAATGCGATTGCTATGGGGCAGCAAAGGTGCACAAGTGAATCAGACAGAGAGATATGAGAAATTCAGCCAGATTTTAACTGCCCTCTCACGTAAACTGGAACCTCCTCCTGTAAAGCAGGCAGAGCTTTGATAACTCTCCAGAGAACCTTAGGGTATTATTTGAAGCTTCTCCAGTTTCCTCTGTGGGAAGGCTTATCATTTGATAAAGTAATAATGTGCAAATCTGACAGTATACAAGCTTTTAGTATCCACAGGATATTAAACATGTAAATTACACAGCACACTTATTTATGAATTGTTTAAAATTACTACTGATTTTAAAATGATAATTTATTATGAAGGTAACTATTGCTAATGTTGATCAGCAAATTTAAGAGAAGACCTAGCTATGTTGGCTGGTTGCTTTCTTTTTCTGAGGTATTTGACCATTTTAGTTTAAATTCCTTGTCAGATAAGTGTAAATAGAAAAGAGTTTAAAAGCATGAAACATTATGGAAGGTATCAGTTGTATGATATTCTTTAAATATGAAAAATGTAAACAGTATATGAAAATATATCTTTTTGTGAAATAATTGTATCTGGTCTCTTTAATATTAAATAACTCATAGTACAATAATTAATTATACCTCCTACCTCCCTGGGGTATCCTCTTCCCTAGATACTATATCCTAATAATAAACCAAAATTAATGAGAATGATATGGAAAATTTAATATTTGTGGCTTGGGAGACAGTGAATAGTGATACAAGGTAGACCTGGCTCTAGAAGACCTAGGTTCAAAGTGAAGCTGTGGTACTTGCTAGCAGTTGGGCTTTGGTCAAGTTAAGCTCATCATCTGTGTGCAGTACAGCACTCGGTATAAAGTGAGTACCCAGATGCTAGTATACTTCATGACATCACTTCATGCATTTGAAGATAACCGACTGCTGAGCTTCCAGTTCAAGATAGCAACATAGGAAAACCCTGAACTCACTTCTTCCACAGATACACCAAATCTGTTCCTATTTATAAAGCACATCCTCCTAAAGAAGTGAGGGCTGACTGAATAGCTTCTACAGCAAAAGATAGACCACACAGAGAACAGCAAGAGGGATAGCGACACAGTAACAAAGGAAACCCCTACTCCCAAAGCTGCAAACTGCAGTGGGGAGGGATGGTAATGAAGGACCACGAGCAGATTTGTTTGCTCTGGGGTACAGAAAAGCCATGGTTTAAAAGGGCAACTAGAACCCTGCCAAATAGTGGGGGAGCTGCTGGAACTCGAGAGGGTCAGAGGGACTGGTGAGCACCACAGTTTGTTTCCCCTTCACCTTGACAGTGCAGATAGAGCATGGTCCTGGCACCAGAGCCCCTAGCCCACACCAGCCCCAAATGCCTGGAGTGCAGATAAAAGCCATAGTTTATAAGAGCAACTAGAATATAAAAGGTCCAGCCCTGGAACTCCACCAAAAGGCAAGAGAGCCGCTGCAATGCTCTCTGGTCAGAGGAGCTGGTGACACTGTTTACATTCTCCCTCCGCCTTTATAGCGTGGAAGGGAGCAGCCTACTGCTTCCCCAAGCCATCCCACCAGAGTGGCCTCAGTGTGCCACATACTGGACACCCCTGGTTAGCACCCCTATGGCTCCAGCTGTCTCAGCAAGGTGAGACATTCCAGGCCCATGCCACTTTGGCTCCAAATGACTCGCTAGGGCAGAATGCTCCAGGACCTCCTGGCTCATGCCCTTTATGGCTCAGGGTGCCCCCTGTGTGAAATGACTTGGGACATTAGACTGCACCCCACTTGGGATCAGTCACCCCACCAGGGCGCCTCCTGTGCAGAACACCCTGGGACACCCAAGCTTACACCCACTTTAGTTTCAGCTGCCCTGCCAGGGCACCCTCTGCAGAGTGCCCTGGAACCCAAGGCTTGCACTAATTTCAGCTTCAGCTATCCTGCCAGGTGCCCTCTACACAGAAAATCCTGAGACCACCCTGGCCCACACCCACTTCAGCTCTGGCCATGGCACCAGGGCAGCCCTAGCAGAGAATGCCCAGGACCCCTAGCCTGTGCCAGCCACAGCTCCAGCCAACCAAAATCACCAGGCACACAACAGTTTACACAGGGGACAACAATACACAAGACCATTCCTTCAAACTTAGGAGAAATAGCTGTTCCATCTAATTCATAGAAACAAAATAGAAACTCAACCAAAATGAGAGGAATATATTCCAAACAAAAGAACAAGACAAAACCTTGGAAAAAGAACTAATGAAACAGAGATAAGCAATATGCCTGATAGAGTTCAAAGTAATGGCTGTAAAAATGCTCACTGGACTGGATAGAAAGTGGATGAATTCAGTGAGGATTTTAACAAAGAGACAAATATAAAAAAGAACCAGAGTTAAAGAATACAATAACTGAAATGAAAAATACACTAGAGGGAATCAACAAGAGATTAGAGAATGCAGCAGAATGGATCAGCAATCTGGAAGGCAGGTAGTGGAAAGCACCTAAGCTGAACAGCAAAAAAAAAAGAAAAAGAAAGAAAGAAAAGAAAAGAAAATCAGGATAGGTTAAGGGATCTCTTGACAACATGAGGTAAACAAGTATTCTAAGGGTCCCAGAGGAGAAGAGAGAGAGAGAAAGGGGAAGAACACTTAAAATAACTGAAAACCTCTCTAACCTGGGGAAGGAAATACACATCCAAGTCCAGGAAGCAAAGAAAGTTCTAAAGATAGACCCAAGAAGGTCCACATCATGACACATAATAATTAACATGTCAAAGATTAAAGATAGATAATTCTACAAGCAGTGAGAAGCAACTAGTAACATACAAGGGAAACCCCATAAGTCCATCAGTTGACGTCTCATCAGAAACTTTGCAAGCCAGAAAGGAGTGGCAGGATACATTCAAAGTGCTGAAGGGAAAAAAGCTACAGCCAGGAATACTCTGCCCAGCAAGGTTATCATTCAGAATTAAAGGACAAAGAGTTTCCCAGACAAACAAAAGTTAAAGGAGTTCACCACCACTAAACCAGCCTTACAAGAAATGTTAAAGGGACTTCTTTAAGTGGTAAAGAAAAGGCAGTAATGAGAAGAAAATTATGAAGAGAAAAAAATGACACAAGTAAAAGCAAACATACAGAGAAGGTAGTAATCACTTATAAAGCTAGTATGGAGGTTAAAGACAAAAGTAGTAAAACTATATCTAAACAATTAGTTAAGGGGGACTCACAAAATAAAAATATGTAAAATATAACAACATATACATAAAACATGGGGGGGGCAGATGAGTAAAAATGAAGTTCTCTTATAATGTGTTCAAATTTAAGTGACCATAAACTTACATATATGACGGCTATATACTTAGGATGTTACATACAAATCTCATAGAAACCACACACCAAAAACCTATGATACACAAGAAATAAAGTGAAAGAAAGCCAAGAATAACACTCAAGTCATCACAAGAGAGCAAGAGAAAACTACAAAATCAGAAAACAATGAACAAAATGGCATTAAGTACATACCTATTAATAATTAAATGTAAATGGTCTAAATGCTCCAATAAAAATAATTGACTGTTACCTTTTCCTCTAGCTGGTTAGTTAGGTATGAGTTTTCTAGGCTTACTTTCTAGGCTTTTGGCTGCACAAAGGAGATACTTTCTAGTTTATCAGTACCCCTCCATTTTTTTTCTATTGTAGAAAATTTGGAATACAAGATTTTAAAATAAAATAATAAATTTCAATCACTCTGCCACAAAGTGCAAACACTTACCAATTTACTTCTTCCTGTCTTCTAAATAATTTGGGTATCATACAGAATATCCAACTTCTCTCAAGTTACAAAAATTTCTCCATGATGTTAAATAGCCTTTGACAAAATACAATTTATTGGTTACATAAGTTACACTATAATTTAAGCACTTTCCTTCCATCTTAAATATGCCTACTAGAACTAAGTATGAGCCTCTCATTATGGTCTATTTATTGTAAGAGAAATATTGGTTTTGAATCCTGAGTCTCTGTATTTCCATTAATGTGACCTAGGATCATGAGGCCCTCTCCCATTCTTTTAAAGGAGCCAGCACAATACTATTTTTTATTTGCTAAAAAAACCCCAAAAAAACAAAAAACAAAAAAACCCAAAAGGACAATTCTACTTCTGGAAATATGGTGGTTTAGGTGCTCTTGGACAGCCCTTTCATTATAACTAAATCAATAAATGTTAATAAACTTACCTTTTAATGCACTGTTAAACTTGAATGAAAGGGAAATCCCCAAGAAATAATCCTATCCACCCCACCTCACCTACCAAAAGGATCAGCAAATATAAACCCTAAGAGAATTTAAAAACCTGGGTGGCCCCCTAAGGCAAATACTGACATCACGTCAGTGAATGGGAGAAGGTGTCTTAGGTGAGCCAAGCGTGAAATATCTCCATTAAGTAAGGACCCTTAAAGAGTCCCTGTTGTTAGGCAGAAACAAAACAAAACAAAACGAAACGAAACAAACAACCATCTGCCAGCAAAGAGAGGTTACCAAGAAATAGCCCTCTTTTATGCACAGCTACAAGAATTGTAATGATAATGGTCTTTAGTGAGGATTTGCAACTATAAGCCTATCCTCAAATAGATCTAGAGTAAAAACCCAAAACCAAATTGATTTACAATGGTCCTAGGTTGCTGGCATCCCTGGGGCCTAGCAGATAAACCTATACTCTCACCAGGAAAGCATCCAGTATTTATACGGATAAAATAAATTTAAAAATGAAAAAAATAATGTTGAAACTAAATATATATTTATATATGAATATAAAATCAAGCAGAAGCAATGCTATCATGAATAAAATGCTGGGGGAGAAAAGATTTAGAACCTCAATACCTTCAGATACTAGAATTATCATATTTTGAATGCAAACATATATGGTTGTGTATAAAGAAAAAATGAACCCAAACAGGAAGTGAGTATTTAAAAATGATCACATTTTAAGAGAAACTTAGTAGATCCTTTAGAAAGGTGTAATAAACTAAAAACTCAAAAAACTCAATGGATGCTAATATTAAACAGAAGATTAGATCTTGGGGCACCTGGGTGGTTCAGTTGGTTAAGGGTCTGACCCTCGATTTCAGCTCAGGTCATGATCTCAGGGTCATGGGATCGAGCCCTGTGTCAGGCTCTGCACTGGGTATGGATCCTGCTTGGGATTCTCTCTCGCGCTCTCCCTTTGCCCCTCCATGTCCCCAACCATGCTCATGCTCTCTCTCCAACAAAAAACAGCAAAAACCCAGATTAGATCCAACTGAAGCTCTAATGAACTCTAAAGACCATGCCCAGAATAGAGAGAGACAAGGAGAGGAAAAGTAGAAGACAGAGATGAAAAGATTTAAAGGACCAAAACAGAATGACCCAAAGCATCTCATCAGAGCTCCAGAAGGAAAGAAAGTGGGGTGGGGAGGAAGCAATTCATCCAGAAGAAAGGGTGGAGATTTAAGGATTGTTGAGCAGTGAAATCGGTTATCTTTTAGGTATATTGAGACAATAGTGTCTACTGTGTGAAGTTAAAAAGGCAATTAAAACAGCACAAATGGGGTGATCAGTTACTAGAGTTCTGATAAAGTGTTTTCTTCTAATCAGGAGGAGGATTAAAGATACTGATTAGCTTTAAGTTTTAAGTATGTAAAATGTCAAGGGTAAATGCTATTAAGAATAAAAATTGGGGTCAGTTTCAAACTAGTAGAGGAAAAAATGGAGAAAACAAAAAACATGTAAAAACAGTAAAGTGAGATGAATAACAGGCACAGAGATGTCAGAAAACACTCCAAACTTATCAATAACCACTATAAATACAAATAGACCGAACCTGCCAGTTGAAAGTCAGAGATAGCCATTTAGATTTAAAATAAAACCACTTGGGGTGCCTGGGTGGCTCAGTCGGCTAAGCATCCAACTTTTGATTTCAACTCAGGTCATGATCTCAGGGTTGTCAGATCAAGCCCCACATTGGGCCCCGTGCTGGGCATGGGGCCTGCTTAAGAGTCTCTCTCCCTCCCCACCCCTTGAGTTTTCTGTCTCCCCCCAAAATAAAAAATAAAACCTATACTCTTTATAAGAAAAAGTATAAAAACACATAAAAATTTAAAGTCCATATAAAAAGGTCAGGAGAATTATGAGGGAACAGGGTGTGATTAGGGGGATGCAGTATGTGTCTGGAGTGCTGGTAATGCTTTATTTCTTGACTCAAGTGTTGACTTTCTAGTAACAAACTGTACATTTATGTTTCAAGCATTTCTCTGAATGTGTATTTTATAACAAGGTGTTAAAGCATTCATAAAAACATGGGATACCTAGGAATTTCAAAAAATGTACAAGAATTTGGTGAAGAAATTTTTAAACTTTAAAAATCTGAAAAACATTTTAGAAAAATAAACAGGAACATGATGCTCCTAGACTTTAAAACTTAGTATCAGAGATACTACTTCTTAAAATGACCTATAAGCTCAATGTAATCCCCAAATCCAACAGGATTGTTCAAGCTAACTTGATAAGGTTTTCCCAAAATTTACATGGCTAGAAATAGTCAAGACCATCCTAGGAAGATAAAATGTATGAAGGGGGGAAATCTGTTCTACCAGATATAAAAGTTCATTATTAAGCTATAGTAATTAAATTGTCATTGGCAATTTGATATGACAGAAGTAACATTGGCAATCAGTGGGGGAAAGGGTAACTTTTTAAATAAATAACTCTTGGACAATTGGTTAAGCAAATAAAAGGGGAGGAAAATGGCCCCTTGCCTCCTATCATACACCAAAATAAAATCTAGATGAATTAACAACCTCCATGTGAAAGACAAAACCATGACACGTTTAGAAGGAAATCCAGAATATCCTTTTTACTTTGAATCAAGGAAGAATCTTTTAAACTAGACAGAAAAAGCATTAACTATAAAAGATTGATCAGTCTACATTAAAACAAACTTCTATTCATCAAAGGATATCATATCATAAATGCAGCCTCCAACATTGGCTACTGCTGTTCCCTGCCACCTAATATTCATACCCTTCTGTTGTCCCCTCCTACACTGCACCAGGTTTGCTCTGCATCACTAAGTAAATACGGCAGAAGTCATGGTATATTATGTCTGAGATTAGGTTATAAAAACCACAGCCTCTGTCTTGAATTTTTTCTCTTGGATACTTCACTGGGGGAAGGAATATGCCATGTTCTGAGCATCTCTATGAAGATGTCCACATGACAAAGTCCTGAGACCTGCCAACAATCGTGTGAATTATCTTGGAAGTGGACTCTCCAGGTCCACACAAAGCCTTGAGGTGATTGCAACACCAACACCTTGACTGCAATCTCCTTATAAATTGAGCCAGTCACCAGCTATACTACATAGCAAGATAACTAATTAGCATCCTTAATGCATAAAGAATTCCGATGAATGAATATGGAAAGACAATCAACAAAAAATGGGCAAAAGATATAAACTGGTTTTTCACAGAAAAGGAAACACAAAAGATTCTCAACTTCGACACACAGGGAAAAGCAAATTAAGACTACAATGAAATGCCATTTTCATTCACTGAATTGACAAAAATTGGAAAAGTCTAACTCCTGTTGGCCAGGATATGGAGCATAAGTAACCCTTATACACAAGTTGTAGGTGTGTAAAACTGTTACACTCTGAAGGAAAATGTGATAAAAATTGAAGATAAATATAACCTACAAACTAGCTGACACATAACTTTTGTTATCAATAAACATGCATATGGATGTACATAGCACAAGCAAGAATCAGGATAAAGCGCCAATGTCCATCAACAGGAGGATGGATATATTATTTATATAATGGAATACCATACTAAAATGAACTATACATAAACACAGATAAATCTTAAGAGCGCTGAGTGAAAAGCAAGTCTCAGAAGATACCATGCAATATTCAAAATATTTAAAAGTGGGATGTTAATAATATATAAATCATATATGAACCAATAAGTTAATATGTCAATGTGCAAATCAAGTAAAATAATCCCTTTTATTCTTTAAATAAACTACGTAATAAAACTTAATCTAAAGTGATGAAAGTAGTACAAATCATTCAGCAACCACTAATAATTCCCAAAGCACTTCGAACAGCTTGGCTGATACAATTTGTTTGACATGGCTCTCCCCAGCTAAATGATACCATTATTTGACACAGGGCTGCAAACTCTTCCAGTGACTTCCCCCATTCAACTGATAGTCATTAATGTACTACTGTGCTGTTTGGCCCCTGAAGAGAAGGGACATGCAGCTGACCCCCATCTTACCTCATCGGACAGGATACTGCCATCTGGGTGCTGGCTCCATGCCAAGAGCCAGTGGTAAGAACTCCTAGTTAAGAGGAAAGAATGGTGGGGTGGGGGGAGGTAAAGAGTACTAGCTGGGTGGGGATTGATCTTGGTTACCAGAACGGGGAACTTGTGTTTTATGTCTGTCTCATTCCATACCCAAAACTGGGTCCCACATTGGCCAAACAAGAAAGAACCAATGACTGGTCGGATGATTCAGGACAAAGAAAGAAGGGGTAAGCGAAGAGAATAAATAACAGGGCAAGTCTGCCAGAGCTTCTGCCGGCCCTGAGACGGAGCAGCTTGGTCAGGCCAGTGAGTGTAAACTGGTAAAGATGAAGAGGGTAGACACACATGATATTCCGGTCTACAGACAGGATGGGGGAGAAAAGAGCAGGAGTTGTGCTATCACCTGGGGAGAGCACATTCTTTACAGTCACTCTCCTCACACCTCTTCAGTGCACAAGGCAGGTCACCCTCCACCACAAAATAAGCTGTCAAAATGTTTAAAAAACCATCTAAAGGGCTATCACTGCACCACAAAGGGCTATGTCCCTAACACTTGTGTCTACCCACACTCCCAATCTTCCCAGCTGCTACCAGAGCTTAGACACATCTCCCCTTGAGCAGGATGAGGCACTTCTTTGGGAGGATGAACAAAAGAGATCTTCTTCAGCTTGGTTGCCCAGGTTCCTCTTCCACTCAAGGGCTTACAAAACCAGAAAAGATTTCCCCAAGCCTGAAATAATAGTAATCTATAGTAAGCCCTTCAGCTTTGTCCCCATTGCTCAAACCAGAAATACATCATGAACTATCATGTGTGGTTTCTGAGAAACTACATGTTCTGGAACTTGATTTTACTAGTTTCTGGAATTACCATTTACCAATCGGCATGGAAATATTTCAGTATTTAGCATTAACCATGGCTTTATCAGTGTGCACTGGCTCACTATCAGGCGTGCACTGGCTCACTATCAGGCCTGCACATACAGAGTATGACAACATCTTTACTCAAAAACATGGATAGCTAATCAAGTTTAGGAAAAAACACCCTTGTGGTAACAATAAGAGAAACTAAGAAAACAAAAACTAAGAAATTCAGGATAGTGGTTATCCTTGAAGGAGAGGAAGATGGTAATTTTCTATTAAATTGGGTGACATACTTACATTATGTATGGTTCATAATATATACATATTGTCCACAAGAAGTTTTCCTCAGGGTTGACATTCTGGGTTTACCATATCAGCTCGTTGCAAACTCCCATTTTGTACAACAATGCTATCACCATCTTACAAAAATGGGTAAGAAATCCTGTCAAGTCCTGAACTTGACAGGACTTGAAATTGTGCTGAAATAAAGACACTTATGTCTCTTGAGTTTCCCAATTGTATCTAAAGAAAGGAATGAGGCTAATTTGATGTGGCTTGTTCTTAGGATCTAAGTCAGTTGCCCATTACATTTTCTCCTAAATGTTGACAAAATTACCCAGTGTTTTTATGAGTTGTCAAACTTCCAGAATTTACTGTTCACATTTTGTATTTTCCCACCCCTAATCTTTCGGCACCTCTTATATTTTCTGTAGTTTCTTATTCACAGTAACTATACTTGGGAATATATTTGACCCCAGGTATACGGGTATATGAGGTATATGAGCTCACTGAAATAGGTTTGGTGTTTCTTTAGTATTTTTTTCATCTGAAGGAAATACCTTCTCACAAAGAAAATCTATCCTTTTCAACAAGTCTGGAGATCCTCTCTTGTTAATATTGTTATAAGGATGTTATCTTTCCCTAGCAAGTAGGATTTGACTTCCCTGATCTCAATTCAGATAGTAAAAGCCCTTTTCATTGTTTTTTGTTGTTGTTGTTGACACTGTTTTCCTGCTAGTTTGTATGTGTCCCTACTTCCAAGCTTGGCATGGATCTCTAAATTTTAATCACAACAACTGCAACCCATCATTGTTCAGGACCAACCCAGAGTTTTATAGTATTTTCTGGGGTTTCTAGAAGTTAATAGTCATGGTTTCATATTTGTCCTTTTAAAAAGCTGAGCCTTCTGAAATTAAAACTTCCTAAAATGACAGATGTGACACTATTGTGACAAACATTGCCTTTCCATGCTTTGACATGCCAGGAAGATACAGGTGCTCTCTGACCAGGAATTCAAGCAGAAGCACAGCAAATGCTGACCAGCATGTGCGTAGATCAAGCTATGTGGTACAGGTACACTTCTTATGGATGCAGAGGATAAGATGGTGTAAGTCAAGTCTGTGTAACACAGCTACGGTAAAACAAAGGTTAAAATAATGCAAATTATTACACTCAATTTAAAATTACTCTAAAGAAACAGTTAATTTTTCTTACCTTTAGGAAAGCTTGAAAGAAATTAAAACTAGAATAAAATTTCCAAAACTGTTTTGCAAAAAATGTCACCCAACACAGATGCTTCCACTTATGGAATTTGTCATTTACTTTGTATCATCAGGAATTCAGCACAACCAAGAACAAAATCATTACCTCTCTTTAGTTCACATAGGAATAAGAGATAACACACTATACACACCTTAACTGACCATGAAAAGATTGTTTTATTCTGTGAAAATATTCTCAACAGAGAACACGATCTTAAACAAAGCATTTACCATTAAATCAACATGTGCACAAAAAGAGTAAAAATTACTGAAAAATTAAAGATTTCTTTTGGACGATTCACATGTTCAAAATTTAAGAATGATTTAAACTGTGCAAGTACAAATGTCTGTCCTATTGTAATAACCCATGTACAGGTTGCACTATTCCACGTGAAGGACCTTGCCTCCTACGGAAGCAAATCCTGCTTTGAGAAAAACAAACAGTAGCTTGAAAAGAACAGTTAGTCCTTACAAGAAAGCCTTAAACTTTGCCCTCTGTGGCTGTCAGCCAAAAAAACACAAGCACTTCAGGCTTTGTACAGAGGACAAACACAGCCAGATCACATTTCCTCCTCAATGCTAAACTTTAAAATAAAAATAGCACTAGATTTTAAAACTACTTTATGTAGTCTGTCAGTATTGAATAATGTCACATTATATAAATAACCCTGTAAAGAGATTCAAAGTCTAAACTTTATAGTTTACTAGCCTCAAAGGTAATACACTACATGTCAGCTGTGTAACTGGGGTGTACTTGATCTTATGAAGGCATTAACTTTCACACAATTGTCATTCAGCTTTAGTATAACTGGTAGTACGATTCAAATAACACTGGGGAAAAAATTATTAAAGCAGTCGCACAGCTTCTAAAATATTGCTTAAAATCCAATAATACACAGACCATTTCACGTTCCTTCTTCCCTCAAAACAGTAACGAACAAAATTAATGAAGCTTCTGTGGTACAAACACCTACCCCCCCGAACCTATGCCCAACTCCTATTAAACACCACTAAGAAATTAGTTAAGATACAAGTCATTAACAGAATCACAAATGTGAGGCAGGACAACATGAGCAACAGGGGCAGTAACGACAATTATATTTACAAGTATAAACATACAGAAATTTCCATTTTACAAGTAAAAGTGCACATAGATCATTACAAAGTTTCACTAAATTTTATCTGGTTCAAACAAAAGCATCACCTGGAAACAGACTATCGTCGTAATAATCAAATAAGAACATGGTCACCCCAAATTAAAACACAATGGGGGGTCCATAAAACTTCTCATAAAAACACGGAGTAAAGTAAAATGGACTTGGACATGTCTTTAGCTTGATGCATAAATTTGAAGATGCACCATCAAACATGGTAGAGCTCTAAAAGCCACCTACCAAGGCTACATCGGCATCCGCAGCAGGGCTGCCGAGTTAAAGGAGGTCGCACTGAGCTGACACATAAAGCCCTTTGTGGGATACTGTAGTGGTAGGGTTGGCAATCAACAGATTGAGGCACTCTAGTTTAAGGCAGCATTTGAATGGAAGCAGCTGACTTCTGACAACAGTCCTTTGTCTTGAGGTGGTGAGTATCTTGTGTGTTTATTATGCCAGGATTTCAGTGCTGACTATAGATTCTTCTCAGACTGAGGTGAAGATGTATCATGTTTCAGAGTTCTTTCAACTGGGCTGTAGGCTAGAGCAGAGGTGTTTTCTTTTTCTTATCATAAATACTTGAGGTTCACAAACTACTACTTCATAATGCCAAAACTGGAAGTTTGCAGTGGGAAAGTTACAGCAGCGTACACGAATACTAGGATGGGAACATTAGTGCTGGAGGTGTCTGACAAAGTGACTCGCACTACAAATGTAAAACAAAACAAAGATCTTGACGCGAACAAGGGATTATAAAGACATGCCTGAAAACGCTAGCCCGATTGCTCTAGACATGCAACAGGATGTTAAGCAAGCACAGAGGTGGCGCAGGCAGACACTGACAAATGGCAAGGGTTCTAACAGACAACAAGTCTAAAAGCCAATTAAAACAGAGCTGGTATAGACGGTCCTGCTGGGACAGCCAATGTAAGACACATTTCATGATAGCTCTGCATTCTTTCTGATTTAAATATCAGTAAAAGAAATGGACAAAAAGTTAGCCATTTTTGGCTTTTTTCCCTTTATGTGAATAATTGTGAATGAGGAATTTAAGGATTGGTATTACAATGATTCTTTAAAACAATGTATGGAAACGATAATGAAGTTAGTAAAAAAAAAAAAAAAAAAAAATGTCTGCATGCACTCATGCAACTTGCTTCTCTCACTCTCTGTTTGAGCCTGACAACTCTAATACCCTCCCCCTAAAAGCAGCTGCATGTAACCTCCTTCAACATCTTGCCCATTTCCTCAGAAACCCTCTTCAGGAACCTGTAGTCCAGGAGGAAAAAGAAAAGAACAATTACTGAAGACCTTTGGTAAGACCAAAAGGGGTGTTCAGTTTAAAGTGTCTGTCCCAAATGTCTAACATCATTTTAATAGTCAGCTATGTGAGAACACCAGAAAAATCTGGACATGAGCAAAATTAAGGACCAGTCTCTTAACTGCTTCCTCACTTTACTTCCCCACACGACCAGCACTGCACAATCCTTTATTATACAGTATTTTCCAAGAAATGCTTGTTAAAATTAATTGGAAAAAATCTTGAATTGATGATTGAGCTAAAATGAGGAAATGTCCTAAACAGTGGTACAGATAGTCCTGCAACCCAGTCAAAGCAGTTTTTTCTTTTCGAAGTAAAATTTGCCAGTACTTTCCTTCCACTCAAGATTTCCTCTTTTAGAATCTATTTTCCTATGTATAAATTGCTAAATGCTAAATCATCACGAAAGTGGGGTATTTCCCAAAAGACATTTTCAAGATGAAAAAATACAAGTGTTAACCTGGAAGGAAGTCTGTATGTTATTGAAAACAATCAGTACACTAGATGAAAATATTTTCAGGTCTCAAAAAAACCCCATTTTATTCACATAAGAGCTAGACCAGGTTGATTTTTTTTTACAGGTCTCTTAATTAGCCTACTACTAAAACAGATTTATGTTCAAGGTGTTTTCTTCCTTTAGGAAACCAAAGCTAAGAATAGGGAGAAAAATGAAAATGAATGTATTTATTTTTTTCAATTAGCCAACTATTACTTTTCTCCCTGGAAACTGTAGCTACAAAAATTCAAACTCCTAGGCCAAACCACTCTTTTGGGAGTTAGCTTTCAGAGCAGTTTTCCTTATTTGAATTCACTTACAGTCACTGTGTTTTCTGGAGCAAAGAGTGTGTTGGGGGAGGAGGGCTTCCTATATCTGGATTCCTGCCCAACAGATCAAATTCTAGGACTTATAAGGCAGAAAAACACAAATCTGTCACAGAGACTTAAGCAGGACATAAAGCAAAAGGCATCAATTAAGCTTCACACCGACGTCACTCAAATGGTAAAACATCACGAGAACAGTTTCTTGTAATATTCACATCTTTAAAATCGAGCCTACACTCAGCTCACATAGTGAACAATGTATCTTGGATGCCTCTAAGTTTTCTTATGTTTTCCCACCCAGTGAATGTGTTTTCGTTTTATGTTATCATTCCTATGTTATACATGTCACAAAGCTGCCTGGTTAGTTTAGATGTAAGTTACTGCACCTTTACTATTTTTCTCTAGAGTTACATCTATGTATGACGTGGGAACGTAGCCTTCTTCACCGTTCTGTCTCCGAGCTCTTGTCCATCCATCACCTTTGTCTTCCTCAATAATGTATAGAACTTCACCTTCTTTCATTGCCAGGGTACCTTCATTATGTCCTAAGTGAAAGTTTTAATAGCACAACCATAATTAAGTGATAATTTCAAATAAAAGTTACAAATACAACACACAAAACGACACGATACCCTACTAGATTTCAATGTACCTAGAACCAAGAGCCCACTGACTCTCATTAGCAACAGCTCCATAATGCTTTTGTAGTTTATCCAACACTTTCACATACATTATGTCACTGGAAATGCACAATAACCCTGGGAAACTGGCATTAATATCACCCCCCCCCCCATGTAACAGATGAAGTATCTGAGCTACAATGACATTATATGATTTGACAGGATATTCTTTTATTTCACTACTCCAACTCCTTTCCCAAATTTGAGTGCATTGCTATCTAAAAAATTCATGAGGTGTGGATCAGGAAAATATTACTGACTGTGGGAGGGTGGGAAGAAAGAAGAAAAGAATATAGTTTGGAGAGGGAGCAGAGAAAAACACAGGTTCAACTCTGGTGATGGTGGAGGCAGAATAGTCACAGCCACAAAGCACGAACTTTCTTCGAAATCTCATCAGACTCAGGGCTCTTTTTCTTCTCCACTGCCAACTACTTCCAACCCAATTAGCACTAACAGTTTTCACAAATGAATCTTCATTTAACATACCCTAAATTCTCTAGGTAACATTATAGCAAGATCTTATTTAATACTATTTCACAGAATGAGGAGTAACTAAAAGCTTTACTCAACTTTATTTTTTTTTAAAGATTTTATTTATTTATTTGAGATGGAGAGTGAAAGCAAGAGCACGAGCCGGGAGACAGAGGGAGAAGGAGAAGCAGGCTCCCCGCTGAGCAGGGAGCCTGACTCAGGGCTCGATGACCTGAGCCGAAGGCAGACGCCCAACCGACTAAGCCACCCAGGCACCCCTTTACTCAACTTTAAAACCAATACAATGGGGGCGCCTGGGTGGCTCAGTCGTTGAGTGTCTGCCTTCGGCTCAGGTCATGATCTCAGGGTCCTGGGATTGAGCCCTGCATCGGGCTCCACGGGAAGCCTGCTTCTCCCTCTCCCACTCTGCCTGCTTGTGTTCCCTCTCTCACTGTGTCTCTGTCAAATAAATAAAATCTTAAAAAATAAAAAATAAAAAAACTAATACAATGGATGGGTGGGGAAGGACCTTAAACCATATACCATTTTATAATAAATGGTTTATGAAAGTGTTACTTTGCTCCTCTGTGAATTGAGGAAAAAGATTTTTCACAGTCCAAGAGAGGGAAGGGCAACAAAAAATCTCCAAGAGAGAACCACAATGTCTTCCTTCCCTCACAGGGACTGTTCTCCAACCATCACAGCAGAAGGGTGGTGTAGTCAGAAGTGACACATTCTCTCCTTCTCTCACTTGAAAATATGGCCTACAGAGTACAGATATAGTAGGGACATTCAGCTATGCCATGTGCCTTGTACCTATCTCTCAATGACAGCAAGTTACAAGGAAGAGCTTAAAGTGGCATCTACTAGCTTTCCACTTCCTAGGTTGAGCTACACTCAAGCTGCTTCAATTGTGATGAGAACATGTAGTATTAGTAAGATCTCTGGGGGAAATTAAATTCTGTATCGACCAAAGTTGATAATTAAAATCTGTACTAGGATGTTGATAACACAAGTAATTTTCTTTCAGTGTCATGTACAGAAGAAAAACCTCTATTTGCAATATAGTTAAAACAAAAATATTCATACTAATGAGCTGGTATTACAATTTGCTGACAATGAATTATATAACTAAGGACAGTAAAGTGCATCATTCAATGGTAGACTTTAAGGAACCAGCAGTTTTATCAATACAAAAGAAAATCACACCATCAAAAGGGTAGATAGCTTTGCAGTGTCCAATAGCAGGCAAAGGATCGTCGTCTTCAAATTCATCATCAAACTCATTGTGGTGCCCATGTTGTTGGGGTGGCCCACGGACTTCCTGGTTTGCATCATCAGTGTAACTTCCCTCGGGACTATAAAACATAAAAGTATGCCTCATCAAGTATCACAAACATGGGAAATTTTTATGCTATCTACAAGTTGAACTCCTCAGGATCAATTCAGAGAACTAAATATCAATGACACAGTTCCAAATTAAGCCTTTATTTTCTTAAATCATGATGATATACATAAATTGCTGGTAATACAAAATGCTTCTTTGTTGAATTTCCTGAAATTAAAAAATTACAATGTTCTAGCCATATGGCATGCATTCAATAAATAGGTCTCAGTATCACTGGGCCCAGAGATAAAATGGGGAAAATGTAGGGGACACTTGTCTTCCATCATCCCGGATTTATCACCTCCTCTTCTGGCAAAAGAACCCTAAAAGTCCATGGGGGACCCACCCATACCCATAATCGGTTCCCAGGCTTCAGGCAGAGTTGTGTCCTGGCTCCAGAGGGCCCGTCTCAGCACAGCACTTGTATGGCCAGAGTGAACAGTTCACGAGTAGGCTTATAACCCAATCAGGTAGAATAGACCCACGGAGACTTTTCTTTAGGGACTGAAGAAAAGTTCCCTCCCTGCCTTCTCCACTGGACTTGAACCTAGAGATATATGAGCCCAGAACTTTGGAAGACCATCACATGAAGTCTTCAAATGAAGCCAACACAGTGGAAGGCAGAACTGTGAGGTGGAGAGAAATAGTTCTGAGTTCCTAGATCAAGCTCTTCCTAAAACAAGCCAATAAAATCCCTTCTTAGTTTAAGCCAGTATGGGTATTTATCCTGTCACTGAAAGCAAAAAGACTCCTAATAAAGTTAACTTCCAATTAATCATGCTAACAAGGAAGTCAGTAAAACTCAGAAAATTCAAAAGAGCAGGTAATCCAAAGGTATTGTTTTACTTAAAAATTTTTTAAAGAGAAAAATGTTAATAATTTTGCTGAAGAATCAAATGACTGAATAAGAGAATGGGCAAATCTGTATGATTAGAAATTAAAAGCACTTTCAGTATGCCTGGAAGCCATGTTCTTAGATAACACAAACCAGAGATTAGACTACTTTAATCTAGGTTTTTCCTAGTAACAAAAAAGCAGTATATTTGTGAGTACCTCTTGATATACTAAAGATAGGTATTCTTTCAAAAAGTGGTAACGTAAGAAAAGAGAAGGAAGAACTAGTATTTGTCAAGCACGTACTATTCCCAGGTATTTTACTGTGAGGTGATTATGTACATTATTTCATTTATTACTAATAACCCTGTATGATAGGTATTTTAATCTCTATTTTATATTTTAAGAAACTGAGACTCAGATTATTAAAAATGAACTTGTTCAAATTATACTGTAATTAAGTAGTAAACCAAGATTTGATACTAGATCTCTCAAATCCTCTCTAAGGAGAATCCTAATTTGTTGGATTTTAGTGGGGGAGGGGAGAAGACATATACACAGAGGGGGAAATGTCATAAATGGTATGAAAACATGGAAACTTAGCAAAATGCCTTTTGGAAGCTCTGATTCAAACTAACAATACAGATTTCTTTTTTTCCTTCACAAAACTTTGAGCAACTTAACAGTTAAATTTTTCCTTGGCATAAGCCACCCAACTCCATCGAAACCTTGGAATCTTCCCAGGTCGGAGGAGCCTATGCCTGCAGACTGTAGCTCCATGAATTTTCTGCTCCGACCCCTGTTTTTGGCTGCATGACAATCTAGAACAGACCAGCAAATAGGAAATTTCATATTTTACCTGTAGCTACTTAAGGAAACAGAAAAACCATTTAGGTTCATAAGACTAATGTTATTAAAAGCCAAACCTGCTAAATCAGGGAAGAACTGTTAGGACAAAAGGGTGAGAAAAATTTGAGGGAAAAGAAGAAATACAAATAAAATGCAAAAAGTGACCTTTCTCGTCCCTGTGTTACAAGATGATTTATGTCACTGCTATGTCTTCTGTCTCCTCTCCCACCTGTTTTGCCTTCAACTTCAGAGAGCCAAGCCTTAGGAAAAAAATAAGTAAAACTGAGCTCAACAAATATTTTTAAAAGCTCCTGAAATAGTCTACATTTAAAATGTGCTTTAAGTTTTTATAATTATATAATTCTTGGAGAAGGGAAACATTTATTCCAGTTTGATCAACGATCAACTTTACAGCTGGTAAGAAAAGCATGTTTAGTTTTACATACTTTTAATTAAGAAAAACTTGAATGAGGAACTAATTCTAAAGATTATATACCTTAATGATTCCTTTCAGATCATAAACCCTAAAATTAAATAAAAATTTTAAGATGAACTTGTAGCAAAAACCAATCTATCATAATGAAGCTTCTAAAAATGATTCTACCTTAGACAACTGCAAAACAATAAATATACCTCATTCTTGTGGATTTCCATTCGCAGGCGGTCAATGTTATTCATGGTCTCCGCTAATTTAGGCTGCAAACTCCCTGGATCCCCCATTTGTGGATTTTTCTCATACACATCTTTCATTTTGTTGAGTGCTTCTCTGGAAATGGGAAAGAAGTCACAGAATTAAATATTCACTTCATATATGAATTCCCAGATATAAGAGTTTCATTTGATTTTGGGGACTCTCACGTAAGCTAATCTTAAAAGAGTCCTATCTCTTTAAATTTAATCAAACATTACCTGCTTAAAGATAATCTGCATAAAGATGATAATGTATATAGAGTTAGGGATTTATGGAGAGTCTTTTAAAATATTTGGAATAAAAAAACAGATTTCTCATCTCTTGCTTCTCATTTATGAGATTTTATATAGTATATATACTGTATATATGTATATTGTGTGTGTATGTATATATATATATATTACATGTGCCTTTGTATATATAGGTTTAATCAAGGCCTGGAAAATATTCCTCAATATTCTTAAATTCATGTCCCAAATCAAATTCATTATGTCCCCATGTAGCCATACATTCCCCAGTGTGCCTCATCTTAAATCATAGCATCTTTGTCCTCCCACTCAACCATGCTAGAAATAGGAATGCCATCTTTCACTTGCCCCTCTCACAGTTCATTCATCTCCTCTTCATTTCTCTTATCATATCACTGCTGGTTATACCTCAATCAGCACTCTGTGACTCCCTCTAACATCTGACATGATTGACTAACACTCTTAATATTCTTTTCCTTCTTCATTCCTGGAGGTTACATTTTCTTTTCCCTTCTCACCTCTACTGTCTCATCTCCTTCCCTACCTCTGTTCAAACTTTAAATGTGTGTTACATGAAATGACAAAGGTTTCTTCTCACCTCATCCTACACTCGTTTTTGAAAATGATCTCTTCTTGTTTTTTTCTAGTTTTATTGAGATACAATTGACTCTTATTATCTTCAGAGGATACTCAAATATCTCCAGTCTTCTTTCTTTCCTAAGTTCTAGACACCCTGAACAAGTATCCTTTTTGTGGTCCATCTACTGCCATGTTTTTTAAAATTTTGTGCTCTTTGTTGATTTTTCTTTTTAAAATAAGCCCTTAAGTGTAGTGAAGTATTGTCTAGTGTTTCTAAGTGCAAGAAGGCTGTGAGGTGCCTTATGAAGAAAATGTATGTGGTTAGATAGGCTTTGTTCACACATGAGTTATAGCGCTATTGGCCTTGAGTTCAAAGTTAATGAATCAACAGTATATATTAAATTATGTGTCCTCAAACAGAAACACACATAAAACAAGGTTATAATCTGGGCACCTGTGTGGCTCAGTGGGTTAAGCATCCGACTCCTGATTTCAGCTCAGGTCATGATCTCAGGGTCCTGGGATCAAGCCCTGTGTTGGGCTCCATGCTCAGCTGGGAGTCTTCTTGAGATTTCTCTCTCCCTCTCCTTCTGTCCCTCCCCCCACTCACTCTCTCTCAAATAAATAAAATCTTAAAAAAAAAACAAGGTTATAATCAATCAGTTGATGAAAATGTGACCAGAGGCTAAATGGAGCCTAAACTTGTTATTTTCCATTTTAGTTTTCACTAATTCAGTGTTCACAGTGACTTTATAGAACATAACTACTACAAATAATGAGAATCGACTATATTACAATATTTATGATTAAGCATCCTATCATACCTGATGTAAAATTCTTAAGATCAAAATTGAATCACTTCTACACCTGAAACTAAAGTGACATTGTGTGTCAACTATACTTCAGTAACAAGAAAAACAAAACACTAAATCTGGAATAAAACTGCCTGAGCTGTAAAAAAACAAAAACAACCCCCCCCCAAAAACCTTCAATCACTCATGCTACAGTTTAAGCTCCAATTTTATCTTCAGTATAAAATCAGATAGTAGGGCAGTGATTCACTCTAATAACCCTTTATTCATAACTATCTGTTCATGAAAACAAAATTGAACTAAAGGAAACTTTCATAAAATTGAAAAAACTTGGGGCGCCTGGGTGGCTCAGTCGGTTAGGCAGCGGCCTTAGGCACAGGTCATGATCCTAGGGTCCTGGGATCGAGCCCCACATCCGGCTCCCTGCTCAGCGGAGCGCCTGCTTCTCCCTCTCCCTCTGCCTGCCACTCTGCCTACTTGTGCTGTCGAATAAGTAAAATCTTTAAAAATTGGAAAAAATTACAGCTCTGAACCAATGCTATAAGTAATCAAGTACTGTTTGCCAACACATTTGCTGCAAACAAAATAATTATAGCTTTAGGTTTCTACTGAACTCAATTTATATATCGGAGCAAAATGAAATGGATCAAAGTATAAGAGATGGTTAGTGTTGGTGAAACTATTCTTGCTAATGAATCATCAAACTATTTTGTAATATTAGGGAAAGCATAAATAAAGACTATTGGCATCGAACAGGTAATCTGCAACCTAAGAAACTAACATTTCGTTTTGATCTGTGATACGGCAACCATAAAACTTTTCAAAGTTTAGGAGTTTATTTTTCCCTCAAAAGATATGTCAATTAGGATATATGATTTTTAAACCTTTTATACATCACATTTAAACACATTATTCAAAGTCGACCCCTTAAGGAATAATATGGTAGAAAAGACTTAATGGAAAAATACTTTTGGTCTGATTCTTTTTGTAGTTCTCTGTTAAGTTCATCGATACGCTGCTGCAGCTTTTTACGTCTCTGTTCTGGTGGCAGATGACTGAAATCTTCTAATGCTGGGCCCTGAAAAGGGAATCTAAATCATTATAAAAGACATCTTCAGGAAATTTTATTTTTTAAATACACCCACTATAAAATAAAAATACACATCAATTTTAAGTTTCATTTCAAATTAGCCCCCAAACAACCCTTTTTAAGAAGAGAACTAAACAGGTATGTATGTATGTTAATTAAAACAACTGTATTGAAGAAAGAGCTCAAATTCCAGTCAGTTTATAAAATCATGAAAAAGAACAGGTAAAAATATAACCAGATAAAGAAAATTGGTAATGACCACTAACACATTATTTTCAGGTCTTGGCAGTTAAAATAAATACATATGAACCTTCTTACAGTAACAACAACAAAATGGAAACACATAACATTTCTCACCTATACAAATTATTGTTTTATAGATAACATCACATTGCCAAATCAAATATTGCAAATGTTGATTGCAAATATGAAAAGTTTATACAAATAAGCAACTTACCTCATGAAGATAATCTAATTGGTGAAATAGTTTAATATTGCATAGTCTTCCAATGATTACATTTATTAAGCCACTCCTTAGAACCAAACATTACGTGATTATTAAAAAACAAAAGGTAGAACTATCCACTGTGTGAAATGTAAGAAATTATTCTAATAAGGAGTTTATTTTCAATTATCCTTTTGTACAACCTAATAACATTCCTCCGTTATTCCTGAAAGAAAGATATAATCCAAAAAAAGATGGGATCCTTCTTTAGGAATGCCTGATGTTTGAAAATTTTTTAATGTTTTAATAGTCAAGAAACTATCATTCAAGAAAAAGCACTAGTATTTAGATGTAAACTTCTGATTCAAATTATGTCTTTCTCATCTTAAATGTTAATCATGTCACTCTTATTTATCTTATTAGAGCTTACACAACAGAGCCAATATTAGCAACTATTGATTCCATTTACTATAAACCCATATTTACATAAGTTTTATACACTCCAAAAACTGATGACATTTTTCTTTTGGTGATTTTAGGAATATGCCAGTTCAATTTTTCAAGTACTGTTGAAATGAAACACATCTTTGCTCTTTGGGCCACTTATGCCTGTAACGTATGCTAGGTAGCTTTATTTCGCCATCTATAAAATGCTTCCCTGACTTTTAAAAAACTCACTTTTAGGATAGAGCCAGGACCAAAGGTAACATTTAATTAATAAATAGAATCTCCAGAGTTTTCCCCAAGTGACCTACACATTATGGATATTTAACAAGCTTGCCTTAAATAAAGCAGGGCATCTTGTCTAAATGGCTTTTGTTTTTTAATCTACCAGGTAGCAGAAATAAGAATCTGTCAATCAACTAAATCTGACCTAAATAAATGAATGGCAGAATCTCCTAATTCTGATGGGAATTTAGTGGTCAATTATTAATGTAAGTTGTCAGATTTAATCTAATTTCTGGTACAGGTTTTGAAAACTATCATATATGTGCCAAAGATAAAACTGCATAATTTATATTTTTAAAAATATTTCTTAAAATTCTGAAAAACTATTTACTGAAGTAAAGAAATATATTTCAATGTGTTTTTTGGTAGTATTACAATAAACTCATAATTACCTATAAGTAAACCTTCCAGATTTCCACTTATCCCTAATTAAACCTTGTTCTCAAATTTATTAACAGTGGATACCTAGGCATTTCTGATATCCCATTTTGACATTATAACCTGTTCTTTTACAGATTATGAGAACTGAACACTCTACTTCCTATGGATATAAAGACCTCTGAGGCATTTAACAACTTTTCCTACTACAAGGGAATTAATTTCTAAAAGGCTAGCCTGCAAGTCTGAAAAAAAGTGGTCTGAAAGAGAGTGGTCTATTTTCCAAAAATAAGAAACTATGCAAGCACCCAAAGATTTGGGGGTTAGGTCTTCACAATGTAGTTCCATTAATGTGTTCAAATGTATAAAGGACCATCACACACATACACTCACATACATATATTGCGCACGTGTGCGCACACACACACATACACAAAATACTTAGGTTATGTGTGCTTTTATTCCCATTCAGTAGTACAGAAGAAGAAAGCACTGACTCTCTAATGAAATTAGTAGGAAATTTTCTTTCTGTTTTGAAAATCTAATGATTCCTGTGGTAAACTACGAATAAAAATTTATACAATCTTTTTAAAAGAAAAATCATTTTTAATTTTCATTCTGTAAAAATATGAACTTTTGTTCTATCATGTAACTTTTAAAAATAATGATTAACTATAATTTTACGCTCTGTAACATGACAAAGACTCCACTCAATAACATTTAAGAACTTAATGGGTTGATTACAGTTAATCACATTATTTTTGAATTTTATGACATCAAGAAGTACTGGCATATATTGGACTATGGAATAAATTATAAAAAGAAAAGACGCATACAAGGTGAAAATATGGGGTTGTACCTTACCACTTACTTTGAATTAAAAAAAAACAATGTTTTGAAATTATTTAATGTTGGCACAGTATATAGATCAGCACATAAGGCTTACCATCTTCACCGACCACTGAATAGTTCAATGGAAAACAGAAAGAAATGGTAAATTATTCACATGAAATCATAATACAAAGATGCAATAACTTATACTTTTTTTTTACAGTATTAAAATAAATATGAACATTTCACAATCCAAACAATTATGCCAGAAAAACAATTTTAAGCACATTTTGGGGAAAGTAAATTACTTGCAAAAAAAAAAAAAAAATACACTGACGATAATGGGCAGATATTTTCTAAATGCAACTAAAACTCAAAAGTAAATAGAAATCATTTGATCAGTAATCATTTATTTTCTTTAAGAGATAATTTTTTCCTTAAGTGGATTCACTTATATAGCTCTTTATTCTCAAAATACTAATATTTGAAGAGCTGAATATAAAGATCTAATATGAGCCATTTAAAAGAAATCTTATATGAAGTATTAAAAAATGAAAGGCTCTTCCCAATGCATTAAACAAAACACCATCATAGGAATTTTTATAGTTCAAAATACTATTTTGAATTTAAATATGTCAAGGGTAGATAAGGGTAACATTTCTACTTTAGTTTTAAGGCTTTATTTTTTTAAGAAAATTACATTATCAAAATAATAAACGAGTCACCCAGATTCAAGTTTCCCATACATATTTCCTAACAGACACAACTATATGGGGTGAATGTTGTTTTGAAGATAGAGCTTCTATTTTTCAAATTTTATTCTGAAATCCATATGCTCAATAAGCAACACTAAAAATATAATGCCAATTTTTAGAAAACTGGATAAAATTTCTTTCTGAAAATATGAAATGACATAGCCAGAGTGCTCTCATACAGTATATATACCACTAGTATATACAACCCACATTACGTGAGTTAGCAGGACTCTGCAACTGACATCGCATCTATCAAGCATCCCCAGTAAACACGTGTGCACACATGTGCACGCTTATGCACACACACGCACACACACACACACCCCTTGAGATCCATAATATGCAATACAGCTTTACAAAGTTAACCTTCACATTCATTGTGCTTGGTTCGCAACCTCTAAAATTTATTTTTTCCTATTTTCTAAATCGTGATGTTTTAAAGAAGGTGTGTGGGGGGGTGTCAGGTAGAATTTCACATAAAAAATTTGAACTTTAATAAATAACTGACAAAAATATCTACCCCTTATCTCCAATGAATTAGCTATATATATTGATGGTTATGATGATAAGAAAGATGACATTTACTATCCATTATCCTTCCAAATTAAGCTTAACATTCTTTAGACTGTCAGTAGTTTCAGGGAACAAAACCACAACTTATTTTGGTATCACAAAATTCCTGATAAAAAGATTAAAAGGATTAAATTTTTAAAAGATATTCACGATCTTCTTTAATGTTATTAATACAAAATTATACAGAGCACAAGAAACAAAATATGTGAAGTATTTGAATTTATCTTTTATAATTTTCCCCAGCTAAATTTCTAAGTGAAATAAAAATTATTTTTCCAGTTTCTATATTTTAAAGAAAACATTAAGATGATTATAACTGAAGTACCAAATGTTTGTTTTTAGTTAATCTAGTTTCCAATTAGAAAATTAATTTATAGTTCAATAACCATAGATTTGGGGATACAAAAAACTCAAGTTCTTTGTAAAAATATTAGAAATACATTAAAATATTTTTTAAGTAATTCATGTTCAATGCATAAATATCTTACTCTCATAAACAATTATCACGTACCTATAACTAGAATATTTCACATACCCCCACACCTTAATAAATACACAAAGGAACTAAACAGGAAATCAGGCAATTATAATTATTAGATGTATTTCATTTAAAGATAGGAAAATCCTGATAACTGTATTCTGAACAAATAAAAGCTTACAAATATGACTCCTGGTTTTTCAGACCATGAATAATTTAGACAGAAAACATGGACTTACTATTGCTAGATAAATCTTTCCCCCAAAAAAGAATTACACAGAATCTCAAATGAAAAAGTTATAGAGTAAAATAAATTTGTTTCTATATGAAGTAGTTAATTTTAGGTGTGCACCAAATACCCCCTAATGGTTAGATCTTGATGTCACAGAAGGAAATTACACACCACCAGCCCTCAGTAAAGTCTACTGGTCAAAAACATCAGTCCAATGTAACATTCTCATATCCTTAAAAATATTAGGAACTATACATACTAGGTTTCTTTAAAAAAAAAAAAAAAAGGAAAGAAAAAGAAATTATAATTTCTTAGAAAAGCCAAAAGTAGGTATTTAGGAAAACAATGTAGCAAACATAGTACAACTCATCAGCTTTAAGAAACCTTAAGACTTACTTTGTAAGCTTAACAGACTGACTTGTAAATCCATGTTTAAAAAAAAAACTGGCCTCTTAAAGCTTCTCTTCTTTTTGGATTTTTCTACATTGAGAAAATTCTTCAGTGGCAGAAAAATATCTCTACAGGTTAATTTTGAAATAGAATCTGATAAACTACCAAAAACCAATCAAAATGAAAAATTTCTCAAAGCCAAGGTTGTAATAAACTTTCTTTTCTGCTCTATCCTCTAATCCCCTACAATCCATTTACCCATCATATTTTCTACCTTGCATATTGCTTTTTTCCTTTGGTATGATAACTAATGACAAGAGGAGGAAGACTTTGGCCTTCTGGAACTGCCCCCACCACCCCCCCCGAACAATGTACTAATGTTTAAAATTAAAGCAGTAAGTGTAAATAAGACAAATAATGACTAAGCAGATACTTTTAAGTTCTACAGTTTATAAAATTCCACCTATAAACTTATTCAGTAAGAATGAAGAGTCACATATTTAAAATTCTCTCTCCAGGGCTCACAGTTTTAACTTCCTTAACTTTTTTTCACAGAACTACATTTATTTCATATCTCTGTAACTATACCGTGTAGAGTACTGTAACTGGGTCTGGTAGACTCAGTGTGTAAGATACATACACAATTACAAAACTATAGCTATAAATAGTAATTTTTCATGATTTATGTAACACATAATATTTAATTAAGTCTAAATCATCATTCAGAATAAAGATGGAAATTCTACCCTCATAACTCAAGCAACAGAAATCCCAAATATGATTTCTTAAAAGTCCTTCAAACAAGTGTTAAGGGCTTTTAAAAATGAACACAGGTACCTGTAGTGCTTGTAAGTATAATACAGACTTATTTCTAGCGACTTTTCAGAATATCATTAATTTCCTATATCATCATTCACAAAGAATTAAGTAAGACAGATGTAAAAATGTTCATGACATTATAGGAAAAAAGGAAGTCCAAAAAAGGACACCATACACTAGAACATGTCTGCTGCATTACTGACATCACTTTGGTTTGTCATATTGTTTTAATGAAAATGCAGAGGATAATGTAATCTTGCCCTAAACAAATATATCTTGTTCTACATGTGGCCAAAAGAGAAACTCAACTAAAGCAATTTGTAGAAAAGGCTACAAAATGTAATAAAACCAGAGAAGGAAAGGCTAGACAGAGAAGGAAAGAGAAGACATGAGAAGGAAATAGGCTAGACAGAGAAGGAAAAGAGAAGACATGAAAAAGAGAGAAAGAAGGAAGAGAGGGAGGGAGGAGGAGGGACAGTGGGGGAAGAGTGAGCAGCAAGAACAACAGTGAGCCCAACTACAGTATATCACCATTAATGATTAGATTTTTTATGGCACTGATAGACTCGAATTCTCACCTGTGGGCTTTCAAACCTATGTTTTTCATATGTCCAAACAAATGCTCAAGTTTCATAAATATATCTAAATTATGAGCTATGAATATTACAAGCACAACCTTAAATTCAAATATGAGAAATTAGCTTTACTAACATAATGGAATAACACTAATATTTATCAGTAGTATAATCAGCTGTTGCTAAAAAATGGTTTAATATTTGCTTTTTACTATTCTAAAATTTTTCATTTGCAGAGAATATCTTTAGATTTAAGTAAACATCAAAGGCTGGCCAATTTTTTTTTAAAAGGAAAAATTCTGGTAAAAAATACTTTTGTTTTAGTTCAAGAACACAAATTCCATGTAAACATTACTCAATATCTAGTATTTTATAGGCTTTTTAATTTATAAAATACCTACTAATGTATTATCTTACTTTGATCTACAATCCTGATATTTAACATGCCTATCTTTAATTCTTTAACTACTGGAAACTGTTTTTATACTTCTAAAAGTAGGGCAATTAAAATTGAACTTGATTTTTTTTATTGTCAACAAAATACTTTATAAATTGGCAGAAGTCATTATTAGTGACAAATTATTGCATGAGTAACTCCAGTGACAAATTACTGAAAGTCTTAAAAATGTAAATACATTACAAGACAATGGTGGACATATGATTTCACATAAACAAAAAAAATAGCTAATATGATTGTACCCAGCACCCTCTTTATAATACCATTCTTTTATGGTTGAGCATTTCAAATGTTATAAAGAGGAGTTATTTTTAACTTGAGGGCAGCTATACTTAATTCTGTGGTGTTTTTAAACTACATATTCACAGGAGAGAGCCTTATAATGAGGGTGGAGAGTATTAAAAGCCACACTACACACACAATAGGCCATCATGCATTTTAACCCATTATTAAACTTACCCCTCTTTTGAGGCTTCTGAAAGAAGGAATTCTGGGCTTCCCTGTTTTTATTTCATTCATACAATAATGCACGGGCTCAATGGAGAATGTGAGAAACTGGGACCCATTAGGAGTACTGGATGTGAATAAACTAGTAGGGGTTAAGGGTGGGGACTGTGGCTAATATGGAAATAAAGAAAGGAATCAATAAGCCAAATGTGCATAGTTTTTTCCTAAATGAAAATTCTATTTTTGGCAACATACTTTTCACAAAATAAATCTCAAAGTTTTCTATAAAAATAAGAGAATTAACACAGTCTTGCCAAAACTGTCATTTTAAAAGTCAAATTTACTTTTAAAAATGTACCATTTCATTTGATCACTTTTTACAAGCTGACATTAAAAATATAGAGTACACAAATTATAATGTTAGAGAGAGCAATATGACCTACATAAAAAAATTCTCTTCTAGTTTCTAGAATATTAGCACTACCTAACTGGTTATACTTAACCTGTAACTTGTCAGAGATAAAGGTGGCAGCTACAGGTAAAGTTATCTAAACAGGTAAGTCTACTAAAATATTAAAATTGCAACTGATTATTATCACAAATAGACAAATTTCATTACGTTTGTGGTTTTTCTCTCAGACCATTTCTATTTCATCTTCATTACACCTCATTTTTTTAAAAAAACTGAGTAGTCCTTGTTTTTCTAAGCTCTCCTATCTACTTTAAGTCTCACCTCTCAACTTCTCACCTGGAAAATATTAAAAGCATGAATAATGGAGTTAATTCTAAGTGCACTTCTAAAGATATTTATAGGTATATTATAATTTGAGTTAAATTTATCTACATTCTTGTGTCAAGAGCAGAAAAATGAATTATAATCGTGTATTTTAATAGAGCATATCAGATTAAAAGTACATATCTATTCTCAAACTAGACAGACACTGTTATAATCACTAAATTGGTAAGATTAAGCACTCATCTATTCCATTTGCTCATCTGCAGAGCTAGATTTATCTAACATATACAACACATCAAAAAATGGATTCCAACAAGAAGAGTGAGGATCTCTTAGTAAACTAGAGACTTTTTAAACTTCAAATAACCACAAACATTGAGCCCTTCCCATTAAATATTCACACGGATGATAAAAATAACCTTATTGGTATAACCTGTAAGACCTAATGTGACATTTATTATTGCTATGGTCAATCATTCATTCTAATAGAGAAACTGCAATTTTAGTGGTCTTATAGTTAGATCATAATGATTCCTTAGAAATTCTGATTGGAAACTACGAACAAGTGAACTTTCAAAAGCATACAATTCAAGAGATATTAACAACTATTTAATATTTTTACTTATCAAGTGGGGTTCAAATGTTAAATCCAGAAATAATTTTTACTATTAAGATACAAAACAGTTTCTAATAAGTGAAAAGTTAACTGAATCATTCAAATAAAAATGCTTATTCTCTATTAATAGTAAGCCATTATCCAATCAACACCTACATTGATTTAAATGACACACTAAAACAAAATTATTAGCATAGAAGAATTTTATGACTTTTACCTTTGGCTTTTTTCCAAAGAGCCACAACTTGCCCTTGGCCTTTCCTACTGTGGTTTTGGCATCCATCTTCCCACTTTCCTGTTTGGATGCACTGATAGTCCCATCAGAAATGGTTCTATAAATATGCTGACTGTAATCTTCAAATGGGAAGTCTCCTGGAGGTTCAAATCCAGACTTGAAGGAGTCTACTACCATTTGAGAGTCCTACACATATGAAACATGTTTTTAAAACCATTTTATTTATTTTTAATACCATTAGCTTTTAAAACTTTATTCAAGAAAACAAAAATTTAAAGGAAGTAATTCTATAGTTATCATTAAAGGTTTAATAAAGTGAATAATTTGTCCCTGTGGATTAGTAATAAACCTTTAAATATTTTAATCCCAATAAAGATACTAATTTATAATCAAATTAACATATTATTAATTTGTAATATTCATGAATGTTTTTATTTCATAGCTTCAACCCACTGAAATTCATCTGAGGACAAGGATAAGTAAGATCTAACTGACAAAAGGAATACAGGAAGAGGTTATTCTCATGTAGAAATTCTAAGAAGTTTCAAAGGAAAAGGGCTTTTTGCTTACAGGGTATCTACAAAGAAGATGATCTTTGGAACAGGGGAAAGGACATCTAATTGTAAAAGAGAGTAAGAAACAAGTACAAAAGGCTTTCATTCATCCAAAAGGGGAAAGGATAAACAAAATATCTTAAAGACATACTCGGGAATGTTAACCAAGCAACAGAGAAAGATCTCACAAACAGTATTAAATATAAAAGGCAACTTTAAAAATATAAAGTTCAGTATGATTTCCCTAAAACTTTAAAACTCACATAACTACTATATATTGTCTTTGGACATACCTACCACTATCCCAATGTTAGCTACTGACACCTTAAGCTCATTATTTTCAAACAGAATACTTTATCTCTACAAACTCCTCCCAACCCGACCCCTAACCACTTCTCTTTTATTGCCTATTTCTGTTAATTGTGCATTTTGCCTGTCATTTAGTCAAAAGTTATCCACACGTCATACCTCAGTTTTGTCATTAATGCCACCCCTACCAATCATTCACTAAAGGGTAAGAAGAATGAGAAAGGAGAAGAGACATAACTATATTTGTAATCTTGGATCCAACCATACTGAAATATAAATGTGATCTCTGAATTCCCAATTAAAGAACCCAAAAGTCCTTTTATTTTTTTTTTTTTTAAAGATTTATTAATTTATTTGGGGGGGGGAAGCTGGCGAGTGGGGGGGAGGGGCAGAGGAAGAGAATCTTCAAGCAGACTCCCCACTGAGCACGGAGCCAGGGGTCCGGGGCTTGATCCCTGGACCCCAAGATCATGACCTGAGCCTTGAGCGAAACCAAGAGTCTGACACTTAACCAATTGAGCCACCCAGGCACCCCCAAAATCCTTTTATTTTTAAAATTTAAGTTAGAATTCTATGTGTTACAGGAAGGATGCTAATTAATATAATAAACCAACTTGCTATGAAGACTAAAATATATGGTACATATTTGGTACTCCCCAAACACTGGTTCTCTTCTCTTGTTCTTTCCTCATTATCTCTGTTTCTGCCAACCATCCGTTCTGGTCACTCTATCAACATTTACTGAGAAATGACCAGGTACAAGAGTCTTGCTAGACCTTAATCAAGACAGAATGTGACTGGATATTCTTCCTCAAGGGGAGCAGGGCTATGCTGTTCCTTCTACTCATGACGCCCTTCTTCCTTTTTCCCATGGGCCATTATTCCACACACTACCCATGCTTCAAGTGCCAAGTCTTATACTAAAAGCAATTCTTACAGTAACTCTAGATCTATTTCTTTCTCTTAATTTTCACGAGAGTAAGAATACAGTTTGTAACCCACAGTTCACAGGTTATGTTATACTCTTGGAATAAAATTGAAAATTTAGTGAGGGGAGGAGAAGGATTAGAACTCTTTTCTTTCAGAACAACTAGAATTTTAGTGTTTAGAATGGCTATCTTTAAAGCCCAAACGAGGGGCACCTGGGTGGCTCAGTCATTAAGCATCTGCCTTCGGCTCAGGTCATGGTCCCAGGGTCCTGGGATCGAGCCCCACATAGGGCTCCCTGCTCCGCGGGAAGTCTGCTTCTCCCTCTCCCACTACCCCCTGCTTGTGTTCCCTCTCTCGCTGTGTCTCTGTCAAATAAATAAATAAAATCTTAAAAAAAAAAAAAAGCCCAAAGGAATCCAATCTACTGCCAGACTTCTAAAGAATATAATTTAGAATCAGCTATTCATCAATTACTTCACCCCTTTCCCAATTCATTTCACCAACTCCAGCTGCATACCTAAACCAAATACACTTATTCAAATATAATTATATAGCACTTACTCTTCTTTCATCAACTGATTTTGCAGCGAGAATCATTCCTTCCAAACATTTTGAAATGATAGGAATAACTTTGCGTTCTGAGTCTGCAAATCCTCTGTAACACTCACTGAGTTTAATAGTCCTTCGTTCATCCATTTCTTGTAGTTGCTAATAATCAGAAATTTTTAAAAAAAGGGAATACTGAATTTTCTTTTCACGCTGAAGCAAACCCCACCTCCAAATTAAGGATTCTACAGAAATAGTTACACTGTTGTTAGTATCTTTTCAGTGCTACAGACTTACAATACTTAAAACTTGAGACTTGTCATGTAACAAAAGAAAAAAAAAATCCAGCCTTTTAGCACATCTTAAAACCAGGTGACACTGGTTTTCAAGTATTCTAAAGGCACCCCCTAACAGGCTACCAGCTCCCTTCCTCTTACCACCTCTACCTTTCATTCTTCAGTCAGAGCAGTTGTCTATGTGTCCAGGAAAAGCTGCACTTGAAAAGAGAATTCTGATGGCCCCCCCCCCCCCCGTTTTTAAAGCAACTGGTCTATAACATATATAAATCTGAGACTTCTAAGCCCTTAAGTTAGTTCAGACTACTTTGGTTAAGATCTGGCTGGACTAAGGATCCACAGCTGACTGAATACCAACAGGTACTCAGACCTACCCAGTCAATCTACAGCTCAGAGTGACTGTTAAAGTATTGGGGACACAAGATGAAAAACAGGAAGCTATGTGGTGAAAATGGTACATATAATGGAATCCCCACAATTCAAAAATTCACTAACATATGCCACTAAGAATTATGCTGTGACAAGTGAAGCCAATAACTTAACGGCATTTTTGACACTTAATATTTGCCAATACTACTAAGCCTTTCTTCCTCCTAGGAAGCAGCTACACTGCTCAAATCCCCAAACTCCCACAGCCTTCATACCAGTTTTTCCTAATTACTTCCCGAAGCCTGTGGGTTTGACACCCACATTTTCACAAAGGAACTGCTCCCAGCATTACAAAATGGCAAGACTGCTCCACAGCAAGGTCCAAACAAAAGGATCAAGCCCCCAAACACAGAAAGTGGTTGATCTCCAAGTTAAAGTCTCCCCAGAACATGAAGGCTTAGCTGGAGAGCCTAGAAAAGCACCCAGAGTGAGGACTGGCAGGCTAGATACTCTGGATTAAATGACTGGAATATGATACCCACTCTAGGCCACCACCTCAAACTATGCTCCCTTTGTACTGCTAATTTGCTTAAAAAGAAAAAGAAAATATATTTGGGCTCACAACTCTTGCCATATAAGCTCTGCTCTCCCAGATACTACTTTGAACACCGTTTCACCTAAAATCTTTTCTCTAATTTCTTGTCCTTCATAACTTAACCATCATGTAAATTCTGGGTTTTTATCTCAGGCTGTTTGGCAACTGTTTATCATCAAGTGATAATAGATGGGATTTGTAAGCAAACTTATAGCCTGAATTACATTTATGATCTGGCAGCTAGGAAGACAAGCAGATAAAAACCGGGCTAGCGAATACATTTCATAAGAGTTATTTCTGCCACGTGGAGTAATGCCAATGATTCTGGTATACTGTCAAAAAGCTACATCCCAATTCTTGTCAAGCAGATTACAATGTACAATTCCACTGAATTCCCCCCTATGGCCTAATGCTCAGTGACATGGTATTAAGCTTTATCTAGAAAATGTCATTGCTTTAGTGGACTGTTTATTACACTAATAATAAATCTATAGGAAAATTTGTGATTTCAAAGTTAGGAAAAATTTACTTTTCAAATCTATAATCATAAAGGAAGTTCGTATCACTAATCCTGATGACTAGTAAATCTAGAAACATGCTGGTTGATTCCTGAAATTTAAGTTTTACATTTAAAGAATAGTTCTTCCAACTCTAAAACTACATTAATTTCATATACCTAACCTTTACCTTGTAAATCTGAGGAATCACTACGTAGAAATGTTTGTGTTGTTCTCCATTAAAGTTCTGTAACTGTGCCGCATATTCATTTTTATTTTCATCAGCCATATGTGTGCGCAGATTCAACTGCTGTTTGGCCTAGAGACAAATTGGTCCAGATCATTACCAACAAAAATAACAACGAAAAAAATCATAGCTAATTCGCTTTTCTAAAAGTTACACTAAAACTAGACTTTTTCTAACTATTAATATCATTTAAAATTTAAGGAGATGCTTGCAGATCTTCTGGCCAGAGCACTCACCTTTGCAACATTCTCTTTCTCTTACTGCAATAGTCCTCCCCCTTGCAACAATCTGTTCAAATAAAGTTTCTCCTTACCAAATCCAGATTTTTAAAAATTAAATAAATGACAACATTATGGCTTGACTTGAAATAGGATGCTCTTAATCAGAAGGGAAAAACAGTACAGAAATATTTTAGACAGTTAAAGTTAGTAGTGAAACATTCCTTTAAACAATCCACTTATATCCAACTAGAACCACAGTGAAATCAAATGATAGAAATGTTAATTTTGGATAAAGTAATACTCAACAATGATTTCCATCTCTATACAAAACCAGAAGTACTTTTAAAAATGTTTATTTAGAATACAGTTCTATTCATCTCAACGTCTTACAGAAATGCTTTTTGACTGAGTCAGGTTAGCATCATCTACACTGATAAGAATGTTAGAATACAAATTTAATGTAAAATCATTAATTCTAGATTTAATGAAGGAGAATCTAAATAAATTTCTGTTGTTCTAAAGTAGTAAGAAAAAAACAAAATAAGAACTGAACTCAATTTTTCAGTGTTCCAAGGAATAAATCATGTTATACGACAGTGCTTTGGAAATTGTAAAGCACATTGTGAATAAACTTCAATATTTTAATTCCATTTTCTGCAAATGTAGTCTCTAACCTTCTAAAAGGAGGTCCACAAGTTAGTTATTCTGAACTCAGAAACAAACTGACCTATGGAATTACATGGTAGCCAAGATACCAAATAAGCCCACAAAAATGCATTTAATCCACAGTGTACTTGATTACAATACTTAAGTGCTACGGAAACTAAACACCACAGCCCAAAATATTTCTACAGAAAAATACATTTGAAGTTCCAACCTGGGACCTTAAGTACACATTCATTTATTTCTTCCCCCTTTCTCCCTGCTCCCACAAACTATGATGGAATACAGTATTCTAAATTACTCCCTACCCACAATGGTTCTGTCAGGAGAAACCGCTCCTGTTCTAAAGTCACTGGCTGTGATTCCCAAAGCCTAGGGCAAAGGTTCCACAGGGTATGTAGAAGTATAAGGCTTTCTTAGAAAGCTAATACAATTGAATTCTCTGGCGTACTGTGGGCTTCATACTAACTGCCTTCTCTCTCTTTTTTAACACTGCATTAAAAAATCTTTTAAATGTTTAATTGTGGTAAAATACACAATACACGTAACATAAAACTGACCATCTTAATCATTTCTAAGTGTATAGTTCAGGAGTGTTATGGTATACTCATGCTGTGCGACTGCCTTCCTTTTCTTAAGGAAGATCAGTAACTGGTTTGCTCCCTCTTCACTTTTTTTTTTTTTTTTTTTTTAACTTTTATCAGTAGTTGCTCAATTGAAACTATGTTCCCTTCCCTACCTGGTCACTGACAACAGAATGCCTCTATATAGTTCCTAAAGCAAATCCTCAAAGTTTTCCAAATTTTCTAATAAGTAAGGAGACTACAAACAAATGAGCATAAAAAACTATAAACATTAAAATTCTTAAGTTAGGTCAAACTATTAAACATGTTATATCTGGATTTCAAAATGTCTAATTAGTCTCTAAAGATATCTTTACAGACCAAATGAAAAAATAAGTTAAATGAGAGTCTAGTTAAAGAGTTCCTTAACTTGTCTAGTACATAAATTATATATTCAATCAATGTTTGGTCAAAGGAGTTGGAACCCGTGTCAACCAGCAAGGATGTCTCCCATGTATAAAACAGTGCCGTTTCCAACTGTTGTGGTCCACATTTTTATCAAATAATGATAACACATTATGTGCATGACATGATGCTAGGAAGGAAATGAATATATGGACGATCAAAATCAGGATCCAAAAATCTAAACAGCAGAGTTAAGTCTAGTAACTGACAGAGATGTACATATGCATTTAAAATACCAACAGTACAAGTTCTGAGACACATTTCTCATACCACACCATATGGGAAAAAACATTGGGTTAACCATAAACTCAATGGGAGTCCATCCAAACAATGTAATTGCCCAAAAAGTCGATACACATTTAGGCCATAATTAACATAAATCTGGTGTTCAAAACAAGGGAGGTAATCAAACTCAGGACCGGTAAGACCATACCTAGATTATTACATCCAATCGGAAGTAACATAATTTATGTGGGACACTGACAAATTAATAGATATCCAAAGGAAAATAGTTACAATGAAAGGTAACTTGAAGCTATTTCCTACATAGAATAAAGAAACACAATGGTTTATCTAAGGGTAGAGAATCTGCTACAAATATCTGAAAAGCTATAATGAGGAAAATAACAGATTTGATACTTTTCTGGTACCTCAAAGAAATTAAAACTAAACAGAGGGATGAGTGAGATCAATATAATAAGGAAATGCTAGAGTTGGGGGGAAAAAAGAACAAACTGCCTTAAGACTGTGTATTTCTAACGAGATGGAACTTACTATCATTAGAGGTTTAAAGTCATTAAAAATCAGGTAGAAAAAAATAAAAGCCTCACAAGTTATACTAGAAGGCCTTTAAGGTATTTGCAAATTCTGGATTTTATATAATTTTATAGCTTTTAAGTGGTAAAGAAAATGGAATGCAGAAAATAAATTACTCCTCCCTCCCTTTTTACTTTTTTCTTGCTCTAATCCCATAGAGAATTATAAAATCCTAAACTGAAAATATACAAATGGTGGGCCTTTGTATGTACAAAAATGTGGAGTAAGGTTCACCTGTATTTCAAAATACCAACATTTCCACTCTATCACTATGTCAAATGTTCTAAGATAAAGAGCATACAGCACGGGAGAAGGAAAAGCTAAGCAGCAGCAGTTACAGGACTGATCCTACAAATAGTTATGTTACAGAATACCTGACCCAGATCAGTTAGTGACAAGAGAGTTCAGCTTCCCAAAATGAATGAATGAATGAAACAAATACATAAACAACTAACATCACATACCTCTGACACTCTGATCTTGTTTTGCCTTGTGTCAAGTTGGGAAGCACACTACCCAACTCCCATTTGCACACACCATCAACTTACCTCAGACTTTCTATTCTGTTTTGGAATAGGATAGAAATTTATTCTCAATAGCAATCATGTCTTTCCTATGCATTCTGAATGCAGTTAAGACATTACAATAAAGTGACACATATTAACTACTTTCTCAGACTAACTTGTGATTTGAAGTACACAAATATTTGTATATTTTAGATTTAGACATAGTTTTTCTCTTGGGGAAGCTACCAATACAAATATTGTAACTACCCTCCATATGCAAGTGATGATATTTCGATATCAAAGTCAGTTTGGATTATTTCTTACCTTTTCAACGTCTGCCTTGGTTGCATTAGTATCATTATCCAATCTTTCGTAACTCTGTTGTGCCTTTTCTGCCTCTTTACATTCTCTTTCAAATTTCTTTTTACTCTGTTTAAAAAATTAAAATATCACACTGAGAAATAAAATTAATTTATCTCATTAAAAAATAAATTTAAAATGCTGCCACTGTATATTATATAGAATTACACACTAAAAATTTTTCTAAATTAGAAAAGAAATGTTAGTATTATAATCAATCCATGTGACTTAAATATCAGACATTATAGACTGTCAAGGAAAAAAAAACATTGGCATGACTGAGTTAATATTTATAATATACCTCATCGTTTGCCAATAAGAAAAAAATCACATTTTTTGGTAGTTTTTTATTATAAGCTCACCTTCAGCAGGACTTTTTTGGTTTGTTTGGTGTTTTGTGTTTGGTTTTGTAGGTTTGTTTGGCTGGTTGGTTTTGGTGTTTGCTTGTTTCATTTTTTTGTGGTGGAATGTGGAAATGTGCCTCCAAAGTGGCTTCATATTGTTTCTTCCAGGAATCTCAGGAATACCGTTAGCCCAGAACCAGGCCTTTAAAATTTTTACTTAATTCAAATTACTATGACTTTGTAAAAGCTATTCACAACAGAGCCATGTGATATGTACCATATTTCCTCCCAGGCATACTTCTTTTTTTTAATTCCTGGACTTAATTTCTTTTTTTTTACCTTTGCTTAGTTTTCAACGTATTTTTTTTCTAATTCCACCCTAGTGTGCACAGTTCTTTAAAAATCTCTCCTCAGTTAATTCAAACATATTCAGAATTCTATCCATTTTATTTTCTTAATGAAATCTCTTCCAAAGGCTTTGACCTATTGAAATTTGGACTGCTTATACAAACTAGACCTATTGCATAGCTACTTCCTTAAAAATTCCCTTCACCATCATTGCAGAGATTCCTTTCACCTCCCCTTTGATTTGAAATTCATATTTCCCAGTTCCACACCTTCCCCTTTCTTGGTTCATTTCCTTATTTTGCTAGAACACATTTAGCAATAGCTTCCTCAAAGATTTGCGGGAGATAACTTTTCACATCTCCATGGCTGAAAATACCTCTACCATCACTTTTAATTGATAAAATTTGGCTGGGTATGATGCTGTCAGAAACTGTCTTCCTTCAGAAATGTAAAAGTACTAACTAATCCACTATCTTCTGGCTTCCTGATCCCATTCTGATTCCTGATCCTTTGCATAAAACATGTTTGTTTTGTTTTCCTCTCTGGAGACTGGTAAGGATCTTCTCTCTCCCCTAACTTTTCTGAAATTTCATGAAGATATGTCTTGCTGTGAGTCCACTGTGCTGAGCACCTAGAAAATCCTTTCCATCTAGAAACTCATGTCTTTCCGTTCTGGGAAAATTTTCTTGAATTATTTTTGTCTGTCCATTTTCAATGTTTTCTCTTTTTTAGAATGCTTATTATTTTGAAAACGAACCTATAGGATGAACCCTCTACTTTTCTTGTATTTTCAATTTCTATCATTCTGCTCTACTTTTAGAGATTTCTTCAATTTTATTTTTTCTAAGTGAGTTTTTAATTTCTGCTATCCTAAAGTTCTTTGTGTGTTCCTTTGACAGCATCTTATTCCTATTTCACAGATGTAGTATCCTCTCTATTCCCTTTCAATATTAATAGCGTTGCAAATGTTTTGCTTGTTTTTGCTATTTTCTATTTCCTTTCACAGTCACTGTTTCTTCAAAGCTGCTACCCACCCCCCACCCCCATATTAGTTTTGGTCTTTAGTATTTACATTAGTTGTTTTCTCTAAATGTCTGAGGATCCTTGCCTATCTGTTCTTATTTTAAAAGCCAACTGAAAGTTCCACAGGTGGGGCTTGAGGATTATTGTCTCTTCCTCTAGGGTAATATGGCCAGGTAGTTTCCTTGGAGAAACCCTACTATTGTTATCTGTAAGTCTTTTCTCTCAAGCTAGTTAGATTTCCCAGAGGAGACTCCTCAATTTCTTACCTGGAAAAACATATCCCTTGCTACCTGTATTCTGAGAATCGCTCAGAAGAAAGCAGAGGATGTCAACATTTTCTATGTACCTAACCCCCTTATTAGAACAAGTTAGATGTCAATTTCTTATCTTGGGGATTACAAAATGATAAATGGGACAAATTTGGGTTCCAAACCTCTTAACTACCAGGTCGAGGTTTAAATTTTTCACAAGATACCTCTCCTCCTTTGACCTTCAGATAGAGACAAGTTTCTTTGCTGTCTTCCTTGACCAGGGGGCAGAGTTCTTATAGTCCATCTTTTACTAGAGAGTTAGTCCTTTGAAGATTCAAAACTTTACACAGGGGTATCAGTGCCAACTCTCTACAACATACAGAGCTAAAACATCATCTCTGTCCCTGTATATTAAAACTTAAGCCCTTAGCAAGGTCCAATAAACCACCACACTCCAACACCTCTGCCTTCATTCTTCAAATGCCACTGTATCAGCTCATATACCTATTGCTCTGGCTTCCAGTTTACCCTTAGTTTCTAGCAGTTACAGATCTCCCCTTCTCTCAGCTCTAAGAACTTAAAAAATACAATAAAAAACAGTTTAGCTATTATATCTAAGTATTTGTAGCCAAGAGGTTTCTGAGTTAGCTCAAACTGTCATAAAGCTAGAACCAGACATACCTCCCCCACCCCTTCTTAGAAGAGCCCACCTCCCAGTGTAAAGGCTGGAAATAGCTGATACTTGCTTTACCAGCCTCCCCACAGCGGGAGCATGGTCAAGTAATCTAATCTTGTCAAAGGCACCCATTAGGAAGTCTGCTGGGGATTTTCTGAGAGTTTTCCCTCCCTGATAAAAAGGAACAGTTAGAAGAGAGATGCCCTCTTTTTCCTGCTTCCGCATGCAGCTGAATGAGGATGTGGTGCTTGGCAGCTTAAGTTGACTGTTGACCATAAGGGTTGGGACAAGCCTGAGGAAAAAAGCCAACATGGTCAAGACATAAAAAGTGGACAGAGAAAGCAGAAGCAGCTTGAGTGACATCACTGAGCTACTGACCAACTCTGAAATTGCTCCATTTCTGAGCTCTGTTCTTATAAATCTGCACGCTCTGTTACCTGAGCTGCCTGATAGACCTAGCATCTTTGATACTTTAGTCTTGGTAATCTCTCACCATTCCTTCAAAATTTTCATTATCCTGGGGTTAATAACTGTCTTTTTAAACTATTTTCCTCAATTTTCAATACTCGGTCACTAATTCAGCCTGTCTCTCCCACTTCTTTAAATCTCCTCTCAATTATTTAAAAAATGTTAGGAATTTTGCAATTTCATTTTCTTGATTAAACAGGAAGATACAGAACTAAGAAATGGGATCCTGCACATATTTCTACATATTCCACAAAAATTGTATTTGTCTGTCTCCCTCACTAGACTGCAGGCTCCACAAAAACAAGGACTATGTCACTATTCACTTTTTTTCCCCCACTGTTCACTTTTGTACCAGGACTCAGTACATGTCAAGGATGCCGTCAATAAATATGAGTTGAGCTGAACTCATCTTTAAAGGTATTGTTAGACTTAAAGAAATCACTCCCACATTTTTTTTCAATGCTTCTTTCTTATGACCCCTCTAACTTTTGCTTAGTAACTGCCAACTGTTCTAAAGGCAAGTCAGCACATATTAACAGGAATAATTTGTGCCAACCCAAGTTTTTAAAGGGACCAATGACTCACAAGTGTAGGAGTCTGTTATTATGAGTAAATGAAAACACACATATATACACACTCATTAGGTGACAGATACTAAGAATGCTAGTTAAGGTAATTTAAAATTTAATAAATGTAAACACTCCTAAAAGTCTTGTTAAAACCAATTAGAATGAAAATGAAAACGAAAATGAAAGGGACTATTAATATAACTAAGAATTCTCAATCAGCACTAGTGCCTAGAATCTTATATCAATGACATTTATATAGCAGGACTTTACTCTTAGAATATGTGATTTTAAGCTCTGATGTGATTTTTAAAAAAAGAAGAAAAGGCCAAAACACATATATACATGAGGTTTTTCTAATCTCAAACTTAAAAGTCCTTTTCCTAAACTAAATTAAGACAAACTAAATTAATTTAACATGGAAAAACAGCCTTTTGCATAATTTTCAAGGAATACAGTGTCCATAATAAAAATATGCAAGTAAAAGAGTAAAGAATAAGCTGCTTACTAACCTGAGAGTTCAGAAAGAATATATTTTTTTAAGATTTTATTTATGTATTAGAGAGAGCCTGTGAAGTAGGGAAGGGTAGAGGGGGAGGGGGAGGGAGAAAGAATCTGAAGCAAATTCTGCACTCAGTGGGGAGCCCAACGCACCTGAGCTGAAACCAAGAGTCGGACACTCAACCAACTAAGCCACCCAAGTGCCCCCAGAAGGAATCTTAATCTTATACTACAGAACATCTGGTAGAGAATTTTAAGGAAAGCAGACAATATTCCATGTAGACATCTTGTTTTTCAAATGACTGTATGCCAGAATATTTAAGAGAAAGCACATTAGCAAGCACCCTTGAAGTCTGGGGTTTTTTTAAAGATTTTTTTATTTGAGAGAGAGAGAGAGCGGGGGAGAGAAATTCTCAAGCAGGGTCCCCGCTCAGCTCGATCCCAGGACCCTGAGGATCACAACTTGAGCTGAAATTAAGAGTCAGCCACTCAACCAACTGAGTCACCCAGGCGCCCCTACCCTTGGAAAGTTTTTATAGTAAATAATTATTATACTTTTATAATTTTACCTATAAATACTATCAAGTATTTTCTTTCCTACAATTTGAATGGTCTATGACCAGGAGCCCAGTACTAGGAATATTTACATTATTACAGAATCATTGAACTGGAAGAAACATTTCATATAATCTTGTCCACTGTCTTCATTTTTCATATGCTAAAGATGAAATCAAGAGAAATCACAAAAGGCAGAACTAGAATCTAGGTCCCCTCAATCTCTGTCAAATGGTCTTCTGAGATGCATCACTATTTTTTTTTAAAGATTTTATTTATTTGACAGAGAGAGACACAGCGAGAGAGGGAACACAAGCAGGGGGAGTGGGAGAGGGAGAAGCAGGCTTCCTGCCGAGCAGGGAGCCCGATGTGGGGCTCGATCCCAGGACCCTGGGATCATGACCCGAGCCAAAGGCAGATGCCTAACCGACTGAGCCACCCAGGCACTATTAATACTCTCATTACCCCTACCCTCTATCAATATTTTATAGTAACTATTGCAAAAATCAAAAAGTATACTCCTAAACTTTTAGAGTTATCTGAAGATTACGGAGTTGGTACAAGTATAAAGCCATATAGGGGGAAAAAAAAAGAAAAATGACAAAATGATCTCATATTCTTTACACCAATGTCAAATATGAATAAATACATCAAGAAATATTAAACTCAAAAGATGTGAAGCATAGGAGAATTTGGGACTAGTCTATAAAACTTTATAAGCATGAAAACACTATAACTCACGTTATCCATCTGTTTCCAGCACATGTCAAGGTACTGTTGAGCTTTCCGTCCCTCTTGAAGATGCTGAAGATCATAACCAAAAAACAAATAAAACAAACAAAAAATTAGATTTAAATACTAAAAGTCTAAAAACCCCAAAAAACCTTTATTTTTCACTTTATTTTTTCAACGTACTAATTATATAACTTTATCAAGACTTAGAAAGAGACTATTAGTAAAGCAAAACTCTCTAAAATGCATTTAATAAGTATTATCTGAATACTTTAAGTATATCCTTTAAGACAGATATAATCTCTAGAAAAATACATGATTTGTCTTGAATAGGGGTTGACAAATGTCTTCTATAAAGGGTCAGATACAAATATCTTAAGTTTTGCAAGCCATGTGGTCTCGGTTACAAATATTCAACTTTGCTGATATAATACAAAAGCAGCCACAGGAAATACATAATAAGTGTGGGTCTATTTCAATAAAACTTCAATTACAGTCACTGAAATGTGAATTTCAAACAATTTTCACATGCCATGCAACAGTCTGATTTTCAACTATCCAAAATATACAAACCATTCTTAGCTCATGGGAACTAAGAAAAACAGGCAGTAAGCTAGATTTGGCCCATGGGCTGTAGGTTACCAAAATCTTGGTCTTAAATCCAAAAGGATCACAAATTAGCAAGAGTAGCTTAAGATAATTTTAGCTAAAAGAAATTAAAATAGTATATCAGTTTATACTGAACATTACTTTAAAAAGCAAAGTAATTATGTGAAAATATTTCATATACTATATAGCTGGATGAGAACAATAATTACCATTTTTCTTTCAGTTTTCAGATCATGAGCATATCTCATTAATTCACCATAAACTCTGTGCGCCATTTCTTCTGCTACTACTTCTCGCTGTCCTGCATAGTCATTTAACTCGTTAAGGATGTTAAAAAAGGCTATACACGAGGTAAACCTGACAAAAACACATTAAAAAATGGTGAAATTTATGTATTTTTTCTTTACAAATATTCTCTGTGAGGTATGGATTGAGCCTGACACTTGACAAATTTTAACATACTCAACCTAACTCTCCACTAGTAGCTCCAAATTAACTTTGTATGAAAAGAATACCGCATTTAACTCAAGTTGTATATGTTTGGATATCTTCAAGTAGTCTTAATTTATAAATAAAGGGATATATGGGGTCAAAAAATAGTAAGAATACTACCTGCAGGCTCTTTTGGTATACTGGAATCTCTTAAGTAGCCAATTGACTGGCCTGAGCTGGGGAATGAGCTTAGATTCCTAGGACTGGCAGCTGAACCTGTTGCAGAGATGATGTGCTTGCTCTAGAGGACAGAACCTGCCAATCATACCACTCAAATGCATTTCGATGGCTGATCTATAGAACAATTTTGCTATCAGCTCTGGACACAGCTGCTTGTATGCCTGCCCACATCCTGAATGGAAGTAAAGTGCCATTATGGTTGGCACCAAAGAGGGGTAAAACGGGGCAATAAGGGTAAAAAAATGCATGTGGAGGGAAGCAGAGAACCAAAGAGAATCGCTGTATTAACATGTATAGATCTACTCTAAATACACTGCCCCAACACTCTTTCAGTAGAAAGCAAGTAACTCAGTACTCCATTAACACTAAACCTAAGAATCCTAAAACTAACAATTATATACAAAGTTGTTCTAAGGCTAGTCTCTTTGTTTCTGTATTTTAGAGCCATCCACATATCCCTGCTTAAGATTACCAAAAAGCTCATAAGCAATTCCTAAACTTTTATTCAGAGCTCCAAGGTTACTGAAAACCTCATTCCTTTTTGATATCCCTTTAAACTAACCAGCCAAACTGTTTTAATACCTGTAAGAGTAAAAGCAAGAATCTAACAAGGTAACAACTACAAAATAAAGTAAGGGGAAAATACCCTTTTCTTTTGAAGACTAAATCACTCAAGTAAATTTAGTCCCAGTCCACATTTTACTTGGAAACCCATACTTGCAACTATTTCAGAAAACTGAGCCCACTGAAACATTCATTATTAGAATAGTCCCTTGTTCAAACACCTGTGATTTTTTTAATTAAAACTTAAAAAAAAATCATTAAAAAAGCTAACAGCATATTTTACTAAATAACAAAAATATGGGTTTTTTTTATTTCAGTATGCAATAATAAACAGGTATATAATTTACCTTGGTTCTTCATCTTTGGAGGAACGTTTGGGACAGTACTTCTTGACCAGATTTCTACAGGAAGAAACCAAGTTTTTTATAAAAAATACTACTGTTGAAACATATTCTAAAAGTTGCCAATTTCATGATATCAAGAATTTAATGACATAAAACAGGACAGCAACATAATCCTCTACTACCATTAACATCATATGATCCTTACATTTTGTTCTTGAAATACTGATACCTGTAAAAAGAAATGTTATTTTTGTGTGTGTATGAGCGTAATCATAATAATTTGAATAATTATGCTATCAAACAAGAGAGGTAAGAAGAAACAAAGTACAAAAATAGAAGAAACAAATTTCAGTATATGAAACTCAGTGACAGCAAAAAGATGTATTTCAAAGAAATATCATCACTATTTTGTTTTGCAAATCAGGAATTTTAATATGAACTAAGTAAGGTAACATGTAAACAAGATACTGACTCACTAACAGGATAAAAGAACAGTATCCTCCATAACTCTGCTTTTATATGACCCTTAACATTCTCTTTTTTAGGCAAATTAATTATATTTATACTTGTAACTTTCTTTGCCTGCATCTGTGTTCATTCTACACAGTCTCAGCCTAAAATGCTACCTCATCTCACCTTTGCAAACTCAGAGGAGACTAGAACATGGACTCTGAAGTCAGACTGGACTACCTGGGTTTGAATCCTAACTGTTTTGTGTGACACCTATGTGTCCTTGGGTAATTTACTTGCCTAGTTTCCGATCAATGGCGGTAACAGTACCTACACCCTACAGGGTAATGAAAATTAAAGTGGACAATATTTGTAAAGCATTTACCAGTGCTTTGTACAGTTCTCAAAATATGGTCAAAGGACAAGTAAAGGTCCACAGACTCTTTGTTGCCAATCCACAAAAAGCTAAGTACAGAACTTGAGAGTAATTTTGTCTGTTGAATCTAATAATAAAAAAATTGGTGCCTATATTTTATGTCTCCTTTTACGTCATTTTTTTAGCTAAAATTTTACTGTATTTTACAAAAGCATTAATACACAATGGGTTGGAAATTTAAAAAGAAACTAGTCCATCAACACAAATAGAGATACACTGTTTTAACCTGTAGGCATTTATAAAATAAATGGCCCTATGGTCTTTCAAATAAATATTTCAAAAGAATCACTGTCTTAATTATTCTCAAATCATCATTGATTCATTCCATTCAATTCAGCTTATTCATTCTATAATTACCTACTATATGCTAGGCACTGGGCAAGCTACTGGGAACATTAGAAATGAGAGAGTACCCATGCTCAAGAGATTTATACTCTACTGAAAGGAGATAAGCATATACCAATAATTACAATATCACAATTACATAATAAATGTTATGATAAAAGTATACAAAGGGTGCTATGACAGACAAGAGAAGGTCTTAACACCCTGAACAATGGGGGAAAAGAACAGGCAAGACACTGAGAAGGGTTAATATTTACCAAATTAATCAAAAAAACTCATAGTCGGGGCACCTGGGTGGTTCAGTCGGTAAAGCATCCAACTCTTGATTTCGGCTCAGGTCATGATCTCAGGGTCATGAGACTGAGCCCCGAGTCAGGCTCTATGCTCAACAGAGTCGGCTTGAGATTCTTGCTCTCCCTCTCCTTCTGCCCCTCCCCCTGCTTGCTCTAAAATAAATAAATAAATAAACAAACAAATAAATAAATAAATAAAATCTCTTAAAAAAAAAAAAACCTCACAGTCATCATTGGTTGTAAAGTAAGGTACAGAATGAAAGCCTTAGGCCTTACATATATATACCTGTTTACTGAAAGTTTTACTAGAAAGGAGGGGAAGATGGAGAAGAAAGATCCTGAGCTTCTCTCTTCCCACAACACTCAAGGCTATAACTATATACAGTGCAACTCACTCTGGTAATGACCTCAAGACTAGCAGAACACCTATTTTACAACTAAAGATATACAGAAAAAGCCATGTCAAAAAGGATATTAGGGGCAGATACACAGTCAGGAACCAAAACCCCATCATGGCAACCCACAAGCGGTAGAAATATCACAGGTGCAGAAGTCCTCCCTGAGGAGCAAATGCATGAAGCCCCACATAAAATACCCTCCCACTCTGGGGATCTGCATAGGAAAACAAGACCCTATAACATCTGGCTTTGGAAATCAGCAGGACTTAACTATGGGAGAGCGAGACGTCTATAGGAAACCAAGACTCTTCAAAGAGTCTGTATCACTGGGAGATATAGCACAGAGACAGAAGTTTAAAAAGTGCCCGGGCCACACGTAAAGGATTTCATTTACTGACTAATTTTAGGATGTGTGCACAGGGGCAGGGAATCATAGGAACTTTCTCCAGGAATGGAAGTGCTGGCAGGTACCATTTTTCTTGTACTCCTTCAGCCTACTTGGTCCTAAGCTGGCAGGCACCAGTTCTGAAACTCTCCATCTACTTTGGTAGCTGTGCTCACCCAGCCCTGTGTTCCCTTGCAGACCTACCACATTCAACCTAACTGCTCTGGCAGGTAGCCCTCCAAAGCAGTTCCCACTCACCACACCTGGCAGGCAGCCTCAGAACCAGCATCCCCCAAAGCAACTACCACCTCACCACACCCAGTGGGCAACCCTAGCCAGAAGAGTACCCCTCCAAAGCAACTCCTGTCCTGGGAAGGGTTTGGAGCCCAGCCACCCAGCCTTCCACCCCTCAGCATGCCTGCAACAGTCACAGCTGGGCCTGGCAGCCAGCTATAGCAGGAGCTAACCCTGCCTACCAGAACACTCACAGCAGGCCAGCGAGGCCAACCAGGCCTCTCAGCCAGCAGTGCTGCAGCCCAGTCACAACAGGAGGCTGCACAAAACCCACACGGGGAATATTCCTGGAGTGCATGGTGCTGGTGAGCAGGGGGAACTGGCACTACTGTGTCCCACAGAACACTTTCTACTTAAGACCACTGCTTTCAAGACCAGGAGCCATAGCTGACATACCTCACATATGGAAATAAACACAGAGAGAGAGACAAAAACAAGGAAATAGAGGAATATGATCCAAATGAAAGAACAACACAAAATCTCAGAAAAAGGACTAAATGGAACAGAAATAGGCAATCTACTGGATAAAGAATTCAAAATAATGGTCATAAAGAAGCTCACCAGACTTGAGAGAAGAGTAGATGAACTCAGAATCTGAACAGTTAGAAAATATAAAAAAAAGAACCAGAGTTGAAAAATACAAAAAATGAAATGAAAAATACACTAGAGGAAGCAGAAGAATAAATCAGCAATCCAGAAGACAGAATAGTGGAAATCAAGCTGAAAAGCAAAAAGAATTCTTAAAAGAATAGACTGGGGCATGTGGGTGGCTCAGTCGGTTAGGGGTCCTACTCCTGGTTTCAGCTCAGGTCATGATCTCAGGGTCCTGGGATCAAGCCTCGCATCAGGCTCCGCACTTAGTGGGGAGTCTGTTTGAGATTTTCTTCCTCTCCCTTGGCCCCTCTCCCTCTCTCTCTCAAATAAATAAATAAATAAATAAATATTTAAATAAAAAAAAATAAAAGAATAGGTTAAGTGACCTCTGGGCAACATCAAGCATACCAACATTTGCATTTTCAGGGTCCCAGATGGAAAAGAGAAAGAGAGGGAAAAAAATTATCTGAAGAAATAACAGCTGAAAAATTCCCTAACTTGAGGAATGAAATAGATATCCAGGTCAAGGAAGGAAAGAAAGCCCCAAAGGAGATAAACCCAAAGAACTCCACACCAAAGCACATAATAATTAAAATATCAAAAATTAAAGAGCGAATCTTAAAGCAGCAAGACAAAAAAGTAAATGTTATGTACAAGGGAACAACCACCTAAGTCTATTGTTTGATTTTTCAGCAGAAACTCTGCAGCCCACAGCACGATATATTCAAAGTGCCAAAAGGTAAAAACCCTATAACCAAGAATACTCTACTCAGCAAGGTATCATTCAGAATTGAAGTAGAGATAGTTTCCCAGACAAACAAAAGTTAAAGGACTTCATCACCACTAAACTGACTTTACAAGAAGTGTTGAAGGGACTTCTTAAAGTAGAAAAGGCCACAACTAGAAGAAAATTATGAAAGAAAATATATCGGGGTGCCTGGGTGGCTCAGTCGTTAGGCGTCTGCCTTCAGCTCAGGTCATCGTCCCAGGGTCCTGGGATCGAGCCCTGCATCGGACTCCCTGCTCAGCGGGAAACCTGCTTCTACCTCTCCCTCTCCCCCTGCTTGTGTTCCCTCTCTCGCTGTGTCTCTCTCTGTCAATTAAATAAATAAAATCTTCAAAAAAAAAAAAAAAGAAAGAAAGAAAAAAAAAATTTCACCGGTAAAAGCAAATATATGGTAAAAGTGGTAGATCATTCATAAAAGTACTATGATGGTTAAAAGACGAAAGTAGTAAAATCAATTTTATCTACAGTAATTAAAGGATATACAAAATAAAAAGATGTAAAATATATATGTCAAATACATAAAATAAAGGGAGGGGAAGAAATGTAGTGCTTTTAGAATGTGTTCAAACTTAAGTGACCATCAATTTAAAAGAGACTGCTATATACATAGCATGCTATATATGAACCTCATGGTAACCACAAACTCAAAGCCAGTAACACATACACAAAAAATAAAGAGAAAAGAATCCAGCAGAACACTAAAAAAAAAAAAAAAAAGTCATCAAATCACAAGGGAAAAAAGCAAGAAAAAAAGAACCAAGAACGACAAAAACAACCAGAAAACTATTAAAACAGCAATCAGTATATACATATCAATAACTATCTTACATGTAAATAAACTAAATGTTCCAATCAAAAGACATAAGGTGACTGAATAGATAAAAAAAACAAGACCAATTTATATGCTGCCTTCAAGAGGCTCACTTCAGACCTAAAGATATGTACAGACTGAAAGTAAAGGGATGGAAAAAGATATTCCAGGCAAATGGAAACAAACAAGAAAAGCTGAGGTAGCAATACTTATATCAGACAAAACAGCCTTTAAAACAAAGACTGTAACAAGAGACAAAGATGCCCATTACATAATGATAAAGAGGTTAATCCAACAAGAGAATATAACAACTATAAATATTTATGCACCCAACACAGCAAGTACCTAAATATGTAAGTCAAACATTAATAGACATAAAGAGAGAAATCGACAGTAATAGAGTAAATAGTAGAGGACTGTAGCACCACACTTACATCAACAGATACCTCATGTATACACAAAATTTGTAAGGAAACATTGGGTTTGAACAACACATCAGAGCAGATGCACTTAACAGATACATACAGCATACCACCTAAAGAGAACAGAATATATTCTTTTCAAGCACACATGTAACATTCTCCAGGATAGATCACATTTAGGGCCACACAAGTCTCAATAAATTTAAAAACACTGACGTCGTATCAAGCATCTTTTCTGACCACAACAGTATGAAACTAAAAATCAATCACAAGAAAAAAACTGGAAAAAAACAAAAACACGTGGAGGCTAAACAATATGCAACTAAATAACCAATGGGTCAACAAAGAAATCAAAGAGAAAATAATAAAATACCTTGAGACAAATGAAAATGTAAACTCATCACTGAAAATCTTTGGGACACAGCAAAGGCAGTTCTTTAAGAGGAAAGTTTATAGTGGTATAACAAAAATCTCAAATACTCTAACCTTACATCTAAAGGAACTAGAAAAAGAACAAAACCCAAAGCTAACAGAAGGAAGGAAATAATAAAGATCACAGCAGAAATAAATGAAATAGAGACTAAAAAAAAAAAAGAAAATATCAGTGAAACTAATAGTTCTTCAAAAAAAATAAACAATTAATAAACCTTTAGCCAGACTCATCAAGAAAAAAAAAGAGAGGACTCAAACAAAATCAGAAATGAAAGAGGAGAGGAGTTACAACCAACACCACAGAAATACAAAGGATTATGAGGCTACTATGAAAAAGTATACACCAACAAACTGGACAATGTAGAAGTAATGGACAAGTTCCCAGAAAAATACAATCTTTCAAGAATGAATCAGGAAGAAAGAAAATTTGAACACACTAATTACTAGTAATTTAACTGATCCAGTAATAACAATAAAAAAAAAACTCCCAACAAAAAAAGTACATGACCAGATGGCTTCACAGGTGAATTCTACCAAACATTTAAAGAAGAATTAATACCCATCCTTCTCAAACTATTCCAAAAAATTAGAGAAAGAAAAATAAAGGCTTCCATATTCATTCTATGTAGCCATCATTATCCTGATACCAAAGACACTACAAAAAAAGAAAATTAGCGGCCAATATCCCTGATGAACATAATGCAAAATCCTCAATAAAATATGAATAAACTACATTCAACAATAAATTTTAAAAAATCATTCAACACAATTAAGTGGGATTTATAGCAGGGATACAAGAATGGCTCAAATCCATAAATCAATAAAAGTGATATATCACATTAACAAAACAAAGGATAAAAATCATATGATAATCTCAAGAGATGTAGGAAAAGAATTCAACATCCATTCATGATAAAAACTCTCAACAAAGTAGATATACAGGGAACATAACTCAACATAATAAAGTCCATATAAGATAAGCCCACAGCTAACATCATCCTCAATGGTGAAAAGCAGCTTTTCCTCTAAGATCAAGAACAAGACAAGGATGACCACTCTTGCCACTTTTATTCAACGTTTATACTAGAAGTTCTAGCCAGAGTAATAAGACAAGAAAATGAAATAAAAAGCATCCATATTTGTAAGGAATAAGTAAAACTGTCACTATTGACAGATGACACAATACCATATATAGTAAGGTCCTAAAGATTCTACCAAAAACTATAAATGAGCTAAGAATAAATGAATTCAGTAAAGCTGCAGGATACAAAAATAGCATACTGTTGTGTTTCTATAAACTAACTGGGTTTCTATAGAAACTCTGTTTCTATAAAATAACAAAGTAGCATGAAGAGAAATTAATCCTATTTACAACTGCATCAAAAGGAATAAAATATCTAGGAATAAAGTTAACCAAAGAGGTGAAAGACCTACTCTGAAAATTATAAAAAGATGATGAAAGAAATTAAAGATGACACAAATAAATGGAAAGCTATTTCATGCTCGTGGATTGGAAGAATTAATATTGTTAAAAGGGCCATACTACCCAAAGCAATCTACATATTCAATGCAATCCCTATCAAAATACTAATTTTTCGGGGCACCTGGGTGGCTCAATCGTTAAGCGTCTGCCTTTGGCTCAGGTCATGATCCCAGGGTCCTGGGATCGGCCCCGCATCGGGCTCCCTGCTCCGCGGGGTGCCTGCTTCTCCCTCTCCCACTCTCCCTGCTTGTTTCCTCTCTCGCTGTGTCTCTCTCTGTCAAATAAATAAATAAAATCTTTAAAAAAAAAAATACTAATTTTTCACAGAACTAAACAAATAATCCTAAAATTTGTATGGAACCAAAAAAGACCCTGAATAGCCAAAGCAAACTTGAAAAAACAAAGCTGGAGGTATCAGAATCCCAGATTTCAAGATATACCATAAAGCTATAGTGCTCAAAACACCCAGATACCATAGAGCCATAGATACATGGATCAAGAGAATAAAGAGCCCAGAAATAAACCTATGTTTATATGGTCAATTAATCCTTGACAAAGAAGGCAAGAATAAACAATGAGGAAAAGCCAGTCTCTTCAATAAATGTTGCTGAGAAAAATGGACAGCTATGTGCAAAAGAATGAAACTGGACCACTTATTTGCAGCATACACAAAAATAAACTTAAAATGGATTAAAGACCTGAAACCATAGAACTCCTAAAAAGAAAACATAGGCAGTAAACTCTTGGACATGGGTCTTAGCATTTTAGTTTTGGACCTGTCTTCTCAGGCAAAGGCAACAAAAGCAACCATCAACAAAATGAAAAGGCAACCTACTAAATGGAAGAAATGTGCAAAAGATATATCCAATAGGGGTTAATATCTAAAATATATAGGGCGCCTGGGTGGCTCAGTTGGTTAAGCAACTGCCTTCGGCTCAGGTCATGATCCTGGAGTCCCGAGATCGAGTCCCGCATCGGGCTCCCTGCTCAGCAGGGAGTCTGCTTCTCCCTCTGACCCTTCCCCCTCTCATGCTCTATCTCATTCTCTCTCTCAAATAAATAAATAAAATCTTAAAAATCTTTTAAAAAAAAATAAAAATAAATAAATAAAATATATAAAGAACTCATACAACTCAACACCAAAAAAAAAAAAAAAATCTGATTAAAAATGGGCAGAGGATCTAAACAGACATTTTCCCAAAGAAGACACAGATGGCCAATACACACATGAAAAGATGTTCAACTTTACTAATCATCAAGGAAATGAAAATCAAAACATTGACAAATCACCTCACACCTGTCAGAATGACTAGTAACAAAAAGACAAGAAACAAGTGTTGGTGAGGATGTGGAGAAAAGGGCACCCTTGTGCCCTGTTGGACATGTAAATTGGTGCAGCCACTGTGGAAAATAGTATGGACGTTCCTCCAAAATTTAAAAATAGAAATACCAGATGATCCAGTAATTCCACTTCTGGATATTTACCCAAAGAAAATGAAAATAGTAATTCAAGAAGATCTATGCACACCCATGTTTACTGCAGAATTATTTACAATAGTCAAGATATGAAAGCAACCTACCTAAGTGCCCATCGATAGATGAATGTATAAAGAAGGTATGGGACATGTGCACACACACACACACACACTCACTCACACAGGAATATTACTCAGCCATAAAAAAGCATCAAATCTTGCCATTTGTGACAACACGGATGGACCTAAAGGATATTATGCTAAGTGAAATAAGTCAAAGATAAATGCCATATGATTTCACTTGTGTGTGAAATCTAAAAAAAAAAAAAAGAAAGAAAAATGAATGAATGAACAAACAAAACAGAAACAGAGTTATAAAGAACAAACTGGTGGTTGCCAGAGAGGAGGGGATGGAGGAGATGGGCAAAATAGGTAAAGGGGGTTAAGAGGTACAAACTTCCAGGTATAAAATAAGTCACAGGGATCTAAAGTACAGCATAGGCAACAGAGTCAATTATATTGCAGTAACTGTATGGTGACAGATGGTAATTACACTTATCAGAGTGACCATTATATAATGCATATAAATGTTTAAATCACTATGTTGTACACCTGAAACTAATATAACATGTCAACTATACTACAATTAAAAATAAATTTTAGGGGTGCCTGGGTGGCTCAGTTGGTTAAGCATCTGCCTTTGGCTCAGGTCATGATCCCAGGGTCCTGGGATCAAATCCCCTATCGGGCTCCCTGCTCAGTGGGAAGCCTGCTTCTCCTTCTCCTCCCACCTCGCGCCCTCTCTCGCTAACTCTGTCGCTGTCTCTCTCTCAAAATCTTTAAAAATAAATAAATTTTAAAGTTTTAATATTTAACACATTACTGCACTAGTACATGTACATTATTTATAAAAAAATTGTGCATGCACTGTTCAGTTTTTAAAGGTAAGCAATAAAAAGTTCAGAGATCCCTGGCCTAGAGAAATCAAATATATAAAACACTTTTACATAACGTAATATGGTAAGAACAACAGAGGACTCTATAGAGGGGCCTCCCCAGAGGAGAAAGTCTGAAATTTCTGATTCCCTGACATACCCTTAAGAGGTGAACAAGAACTAGACGACTGGGAGGATTCTAAATAGAGAAGATCTAATAAGCATAGGCACGGAAGAGAAAAATTACAGCATTTATGAAGAACTATGAATGGGTTCATGTTGCTGGAACATCAACCGTGAACCAAACTATGGTAATCAGTGAGCTGGAAAGGTATATGGGGGGGCAGCAGAGGCCCTTCTATGTCATATTAAAGAAGTCTAACTAAATACCCTCTACCTGTGGTTCTTAATCATGGTTATCTGAAACGCCACCAAAAATCATTTTTGTGGATGAATGAATTTATTGATTCAAACATGAGCAAATCTATGTGCTACACATTAATTACTTCAGGTACTGTATCAACAGAAAGAAAGATAAAAAACTCAGTTAATTAGAACAGGCAAATACACAAAGACAGGAAGTAGATTAGTGGTTCCCAGGGCTTGAGGGAGGGGTGAATGGGGAATGACTGCTTATAGGTACAGGGGTTTCTTTTTACGATAAAAATGTTCTAAAATTAAATAATGGTGATGAGTATACTAAACTGTATACTAAACTGTGAGTATACTAAAAACCAATGAATTGTATACTTTAAAAGGGTGAATTTAATGGTATGTAAATGATACCTCAATAAAGCTGTTATAGGAGGACTGGCTACAGGACAGCAGTCCATCTGCCACAGGTACATCAAATACAAGTCTAAAATGGAATTTATTCTCTTTATAAACCTTATTCTTTTCTTATATTAATGGTACTACCATCAACCTAGACATTTCAGCCAAAAATCTGGCAATCACCCTACTACACTTTATCAAGGTGAACACCTTAGGGTGTTCAAGTCCTAGAGATTCTATTTCCTAACTTTTTAACTTTTTTAATAATAAAAAGGAAAAAATTACCCCAGAAGAAGTCCCTTCTTCACACTTTGCTACTGCTCTGGATACAGATGTGTGAGGATAGGATGACTGAAACTACTACCACATCTTGCAACCAAGATCAAGAAATTCACAATGCCGCTGACATCACTAAGCTCTAGAATCCCATTTCCAAACTTCTTGTTATGTGGTTAAGACTCTTACTTGAAGAGGAATGCTTCTTAACTGACACTACAGAAGAGCTGAATAAAAATGTCCAACAGAGAAATGTAGTAAAAACTGGAACACTAAAGAAACTTCTGGGATCTAGATACAGATGTGACAGTTAACACATAACAGGACAATAACAAAAACAAGAGCTACCATTTGTCACCCACAATACTATTTACCAATCTCTATGCTAAGCACTCTATAATCTTATACTTACAGCAAACTTACAAGCAGGTATTATTAGCCCTATTCTACAGGACTAAGACATGGTCAAATAGCTAATAAAGGACAACACCAGAAGTGCGTGGGTGGCTCAGTCAGTACAGCGTCTGACTCTTGATTCGGCTCAGATCATGATCTCAGTTGTGAGATCAGCCCTGGGTCAGCTCTGTGCTGGGCGCGGAGCCTGATTAGGATTCTCTCCCTCTCCCTCTGCCCTGCACCCCCTTTAAAAAAAGGGAGGGGGGAGGACAACACCAAACCCCACCTCAAATCTGTTCCAACACCTAAGACAGTTAAAACAATAATGAATGAGAATGAGGCTACTCAAAAAGTACGAAATGAGAAGGTAGCTAAAAATAATCTAGAAATACACATTTAAGAGGGAAAGACAAACTGCGTGAGAAGAGCAATAAGGATGAACAATCAGGTAGATCAGAGGTAAACAAATTATGGCCCACCCAGCTGCCTGTTTTCATAAATAAAGTTTTACTGGAACACACCACACTCATTCATCTATGTATTGTTTAAGGCTGCTTTTGCACGACAACAGCAGAGATGAACAACAGCAGCGAAGCTGAATAGTTGTGACATATGGTGCCGAAAGCCAAAATTATTATCTGGCACTTTATAAAGAAAAGTTTTCCAACCCCTAAGAGAGATAACTCGGACAACCCAAAAAAGCGTATCACTGAAGATGATTTTTTTTAAGTTCTAAGAAGAAATAGTCAATTCATCAGAGATGTAAAAACACTGGTACTAAAAATATCCATGGAATTTAGCAATTACAAGGTAACTAACTTATGAGCGCCTTGATTATAACTACAGTCTCCAACCTATAAATGTTATTATTGCCATTATACTTATCATTCAAACTGGGTTTTCCACCACTTACAGCCACGAATCTTTTCTCATATAGTGTAAAATTAAACAGAAAAGATATCCATGTACGGAAGAGTAAAGCTGTATACCCTTACCTTCCACCACAAAGACTAACTCAAAATGGATCAAAGACCTAAACATAAGAGCTAACGCTACAAAACTCTTAAAAAGATAGGGGGAAAGCTTCATGACACTGGATTTGGCAATGATTTCTTAGATATGACACCAAAAGCACAAGCAATGAAAAAAAAGTAAAGTGGACATCAAAATGTAAAACTTCTGCATCCAAGGTCACAATCAACAGAATGAAAAGACAACCAACCAATGGAATGGAAAGAATTTACAACTCATGTATCTGATAAGGGGTTAAAATCCAGAAAATATATTCAAACACCTAAAATTCGGTAACAAAAAGAGCAAATAATTTGATTTAAAAATTGGACAAAGAACTTGAATAGCATTTCCTCAAAGATACAAAAATGGCCCTCAAGCATATGAAAAAATACTCAATATCACTAATCATTAGAGAAATGCAAATCAGAACCACAGCAAGATCTCTTACACCCATTAAGAGGGCTGTTACCAAAAACAAAAACAAAGGGGTGGCTCAGTTGGTTAAGCACCTGACTCTTGATTTCAGCAGCTCAGGTCTTGATCTCAGGAGTCGTGAGTTCAAGCCCCGCATTGGTTTTGATGCTGCGCGAGGAGACCACTTAAAAAACAAAAACACAAAAATAACAAGTGTTGGCAAGAAGGTGAAGAAATTGGACCCTTGGGCACTGCTGGTGGGAATGTAAAACAGTTCACAGCCACTGAGGAAAACAGTATGATGGTTCTTCAAAAAATTAAACACAGATTTACCATATGACCCAGCAATTCCTATTCTAGGAATACACTCAAAAGAATTCAAAGCAGGAACTCAAACAAGTATCTGTACACACATGTTCACAGCATCATTATTCATAACAGCCAAAAGGTAGACCCAAATGTCCATTAACAGATAGAGATACACAAAATGTGGTATACACATACAACGGAATAATATTTAGCCTTAAAAAAGGAAGTTCTGAATATGTTCCAACATGTATTACCCTTATATTATGCTAAGTGAAACAAGCCAGTCGCAAAAAAAGAAATACTCTATTTTACTTACGAGGTACCTAGAGTAGTCAAATTCACAGAAACATTAAGTAGAATTGCAGGGGCTGGGAGAAGGAGAAAATGGGGAGTTGCTGTTAATTAGGTATAGCATTTTAGTTTTTCAAGATGAGTAAGTTCTGGAGATTGGTTGCATAATGGTATGAATATACTTCAGGCACCTCAAATGTACACTTAAAATGACCCTTCTAAATATTAGATTCTTAAAAGACAACTATATACCATCTTCAAAGTCCAGATTCAAATAAGCAGCTAAATCGGTCTGATTTACCTATATTTTATACATACAGGATAATGAAATAAACATTTTACCTCATTTTAATCACTGCTACACAATTCAAATGGTAAAAAAATAATTCGGAAATGAAACTACTCAAGGCATTATGAAAGAGCCAAGAGATTAATGAAGTGATCTACACAGCCAACACCATTATCAAGTTATTTTTGTAGTTGTTTAAACAATAATGAGGTCTTTAAATCCTTTTCATTGGCAAGTTTACTATCAAAATATTTAATACTGATTTGAGTTTTCTTTCCTAAGAGCTTTGTGTTTTACTTGTTAGGTTCTGCTTCATCATTTAATCCAAAAAAAAAAAAAAAAAAATCTAAAACATTTTAATAGAAAAATCAGGATCAGGGTTTGTGATTCTCATTAAGGTGATGAGCCTGAGTTTCTTTACTAGTTAAATGAATCATTCCACATTGACTGAATTCTTCCTCAACAGTTTACTGTTGGATGTTTACTATAGGGAAAATACTTTACAGGTCTTAAAAATACAATGGTAACAAATATCATCAAACTCTTGTGAAGATTAAATAAGACAGCAGCATATATATACTGAAATGGACACTCAATCCAGTTGTTAAAAATGGAGGTTAGTAGTTTGGTGTTATGATAATTAAGTTAGGAGGGCTGGGGGCAGGCAGCAGCATTTTAGGTATAACAGCATGAAATGAGATAAAAAATAGAGCTCTATGGGGGCGCCTGGGTGGCTCAGTCGTTAAGCGTCTGCCTTCGGCTCAGGTCATGATCCCAGGGTCCTGGGATCGAGCCCCGCATTGGGCTCCCAGCTCAGCGGGAAGCCTGCTTCTCCCTCTCCTACTCGCCCTGCTTGTGTTCCCTCTCTCACGGTGTCTCTCTCTGTCAAATAAATAAATAAAATCTTTAAAAAAAAAAAAAAAAAAAGAGCTCTATGGCTCACAAAAAGTACAAAGAAGGATAGGAGAAAAATGCCAATAATCAAAAAACAAAACATCAAAAAGCTAAAATATGCTAATGATAACTACATAAAGTCCAATCCAAACATATCAAGAAAACATAGTTACGTGACATTAAAGAAAAGGTTCTCCTGCTGTCATGGTGTTTGCTCTCTAAGTCATCAGGAGAAAAGAGCTAACAGAGTTAAGGAAAATATTAAAGTCAAGAATCAGAGAGAACTAAAGTAACATTATACTATCCCTCACACCAATTTACAATAGGTTATGAGAACAATAAAAGTAAAAAGAATTTATCTTAAATTCTCATAAAGAAACACTTTCTACACGAAGTTGAAAAAATACCCAAAAGTATTCTTTTCTTTAAAGATTTTTATTTATTTTAAAGAGAGAGAGCGAGAGAGCAAGAGAGAAAGCACAGTCGGGTAGAGGGGCAGAGGGAGAGGGAGAAGCAGACTCCCTGGGGAGCAGGGAGCCCAGCAGACGAGGGGCTCAATCCCAGGACCCTTAACTGACTGAGCCACCCAGGCACCCCCAAAAGTATTCTTAATTTCTCAAGAAGGAAATGAAAATAAATAGGGCTTCTTGAAAGGTTTTTTCTCCTTAATGAAAAAAATTTTCTTAAAAGGAAGAAGGACTTCTAAGGTGTTAACCTTCTTTTCCCCAACCTATTCTTATCTTTATGGAAAACATACAACTAGACCTAAATTTATGAAGTACATAATAATTTAATTTACATTGTAATCAAATTTCTGTTAACTGTAACATTATAAACAGATATGTTAGTTGTAAATACTATATTATATAGTTTTTAAACAATTTATTATTGTCTCTAGTAAAATACTCAAGACCCAAAGATGTCTCAGTAGTACTAGGCACTGGTGATAGGGAAAAAAAAATCCTCAATAGAGAATTATTCATTCTCCCTATACTGAAGCAGCATGATGTACTAGCAAGAGCCCAGACTCTGCAGCTAGTCTGAATACAGCTAACTTTCTTCACCTCTCTGTAACTCAGTTTCCTAATCTTTAAAATAATACTGACATCTCACTGGGTTTTTATGAAAACAAAACATATTATTTGTAAAAGCACTAGAACAGTACCGAGACATTAAATGCTATGTAAGTGTTCAATAAATACAAAAAAGTGCTTGCTATGTGCCATGCACTGTTCTAGAAGCTAGGAATAAGCAACACACATAACAAACAAAAATCTCTTTCCTTTGTGAAGTTTACATTTTATTTATTTATTTTTTAAGATTGTATTTATTTATTTGAGAGAGAGAGAGAGCAAAGGCAGGACGGAACAGCAGAGGGAGAGGGAGAAGCAGGGTCCCCACTGAGTAGGGAGCCTGAGGCTGGGCTCAATCCCAGGACCCCGGGATCATGACCTGAGTCAAAGACAGACACTTCACCAACTGAGCCACCCAGGCGCCCCATGAAGTTTACATTTTAGTAAGTAGGTGATGATATTCTAGAATTAAGAAGACAATTATTTAGCCAATAAATCATCCAATACATGACACCTAGATATATGTATTCAGGCAAGCTCAGTGACTACTGGGGATTGACAGGAATGAAAGAATTTCCACAAAATCTAATTCTATGAAGAAAGTTCATCTAAACCCCAAAATATGGGGAATAGTTCTTCCTGCCTCTATCCAGATGGCACTATTAGGGTTTACTACATTAAGCAGCTGATCAAAAACTCAGAAGAGACCAAAGCAGTAGAGAGTTAAACAACGGCTAACCAAAGAATAAAAGTTATCTCTACTTTAGGGGCACCTGGGTGGCTCAGTCAGTTAAGTGTGGACTCTTGGTTCGACTCAGGTCATGATCCCAGGGTCATGAGACTAAGCCCCGCTAAGGCTCGGTGCTCAGCGGGGAGTCTGCTTGAGAGTCTCTCTCCATCTGCCCCCGCCACCCCCCCGCTGCACACATTCTCTCTAAAATAAATAAATAAATCCAGAAAAATAATAAAAATTAAAGTAACCTCCACTTTCATCAAATCAGTACTAAGAAGGGGCGCCTGAGTGACTCAGTCATTAAGCGTCTGCCTTCAGCTCAGGTCATGATCCCAGGGTCCTGGGATCGAGCCCCACATCGGGCTCCTGGCTCAGCGGGGAGCCTGCTTCTCCCTCTCCCTCTGCCTCTCTCCCTGCTCATTCTCTCTGTCTCTCTGTGTCTCAAATGAATAAATAAAACCGTCCTGGGACGGAGCCCTACATCGGGCTCCCTGCTTGATGGGAAGCCTGCTTCTCCCTCTCCCACTCCCCCTGCTTGTGTTCCCTCTCTCACTGTGTCTCTCTCCGTCAAATAAATAAATAAAATCTTAAAAAAAGAAAAATCAGTACTAAGAAGAGCTCCCTGGATTCTTGTGAAACTAAACAAAGTGACAAAGAAACAGAAAATTCTGATAAAGAGGCATGAGAAAGTAAAGACTAATTAGAAAATAAAAACTGGTTTTATATGGATTATTCGGTATATAAACCTACCCTAAATATTTGGGACAGCTCTCAGTAGAACCACCTCATCACAAGGATGTACATGACAAAAACTCTAGTATGGATAAAAAGCAGTACTTTGTCAAAGGTTCAGCATATGTCCAGAGATCCTAATTTCTATTTTTTCTTTTTTAAGATTTATTTATTTGACAGAGAGACAGAGAGCGCACAAGCAGGGGGAGCAGTAGAGGGTGAGGATGAGGCAGATTTCTTGCTGAGCAGGGAGCCCGAAGTGGGGCTCATTCTCAGAACCCTGGGATTACAACCTGAGCTGAAGGCAGCCACTTAACCGACTGAGCCACCCAGGAGCTCCCAGAGATCCTAATTTCTAAACTAAACTGAAATACAGATCATTCAATTATTTATTCGTTCAAGTTATAGTCACTCAGCTCTAGAAGGACCAGCTATCCTTCTAGAGCCAGGCTTGGCATTGGTACAGAACATAAGATCAAAAGGAATTTGGAGATTTCTGTTCTGGTTAAAATAAAAGTAGCTATTAGGCTTCTGTCGTCCAGTCTATTTCTCTTCCGGTATACCACACTGCCACATTTGAACCAAAAGGGAATGGTCTGGGGTGGAAGTAGGGGAATATAATTTCACAGAGCAATCTCTATGATGGAACTTAATACTGTGATTATCTTTACTAGGAAAAAATAAAATGGGGCACCTGGGTGGCACAATCGGTTAAGCATCCAACTCTTGGTTTCAGCTCAGGTTGTGATCTCAGAGTCCTGGGATCAATCTCTGCATCAGGCTCCACACTCAATGTGGAGTCTGTTTGGAACTGTCTCTCTCTGCCCCTGTTCCCTGCGCCCTCTCTCTCTCAAATAAATAAATCTTACAAAATAAATAAATAATATAAAATGATGCATACCTATCACTTCAGCTTCTTTTACTAATTTTAATCTCTGCCATTCAAATAGTGTAAGTTTATTAAAAGAATGACCAATTTCAGTTTTTTATGCCTGCAAACCAAAAAGCATTTTACCAAGTAACCTGAAGTCATTATATACCATCAATTAAAATGGACATGATTTCAATTATCTGTCTCCAAACATGACTGAATAGATGCTTTATTGTCTATTTATTCCCATCCTCAAGCCACTACCAAAATCAATCAATACCAAAAATCAAAATAAAGTTAAACCAGAACCATCAAAACAGACAAAAGAAGGGGAAAAAAAGAATAAGCTGAAGGTACTAAAGACTGACAAATTTTAATCTTACAACATATCTAAAATGTAAATGTGTAACATTCTGAATATAGTTATTATTTAGAAGGGGAAAAAAAGGCTGCCTCACTAGGAAAGATACTGTCTTCTGTAGTAGCAAAAACAGGAGGGAGTTAACCAAAAGAATTTTTCCCATTAAAGAAAAGGAAATAAACAAGGCAAACTTCTTCCCTTTGGATAAACAGATACTATAAAGAGCAGTTGATAATTCAATCATTTACTAAGTATTCAGCCAAAGGAACAAATCTCAATGTAGAGGGAGGGAAGGGAGTAGTGGTTTCATGCTATACGTGCCTCCTTCCAATTCTTCCTTACTAAATTTCTCAGCACCTTCCAATAATCCTGCCTTTGTTGAAAATCACTACATTGGAGAGCCACTGTTAAAATGGAAATGTGCCAAATTTATTTAGTGTGCTGGGACAGAAGATGCAAATCACTGATCGAGAGCATCTATACATTAAAAAAAGCCTACTTTCTCACTACAAAATTGTATTTTCTATATCATGTAATTGTGTGTTCTAGTCATCCTTGCTTCAATGAAGTGGTATTCAAATCAATTTTGACAAGTAAGTGAAAATTATAATGGTTATTATCAGTCACAAAACAGAAAGGCAAAGAAATCTGCGATTTGATTAGTTCTGTTACTCTAGTTCAATCTTGGCCTTCCTGAAACCTTTGAGTCCAGAGACATTCTAGATAGTTAAAATACTTCAGACTGGGGCACCTGGGTGGCTCAGTTGTTAAGCGTGGCCTTTGGCTCAGGTCATGGTCCCACAGTCCTGGGATCGAGCCCTGCATCGGGCTCCCTGCTCAGCGGGAGGCCTGCTTCTCCCTCTCCCACTTCCCCTGCTTGTGTTCCCTCTCTCACTGTGTCTCTCTCTGTCAAAAAATTAATAAATAAAATCTTAAAAAAAAAAAAAAAACTTCAGATTGCTGAAGTTCACCTTATAAATTACCAATTTTTATTTTATAATTTGTGACAGAATTTTCTTTTGAAGTATATCATCTTCTTTGCTTAAGAACAAGTGTTTTAGGGGCGCCTGGGTGGCTCAGTTGGTTAAGCGACTGCCTTCGGCTCAGGTCATGATCCTGGAGTCTCGGGATCGAGTCCCGCACGCATCGGGCTCCCTGCTCAGCGGGGAGTCTGCTTCTCCCTCTGACCCTCCTCCCTCTCAGGCTCTCTGTCTCTCATTCTCTCTGTCTCAAATAAATAAATAAAATCTTAAAACAAAAACAAAAACAAAAACAAGTGTTTTAAACTATAAAAATAATATACAATCATTGAAAAACCTTCAGTAATTCAAAAGTCTAAGTAAAAAGTGTTTTAAGTTTCCTCCCTTACCAACCCCTCACTCCCATCCCCCAGGGATAACCACTGTAAAATAATTTGGGGTGTATTCTAGATCTCTTCAGAATACATACAATTTTTATATATAACTGTATACACAAACTTGAGTGAACAAGAAGGAGATCTTGCTGTACATTCAGTTCTACAACTTGCTTTTTTTACACTGAGGGACTGAATAGCCTTTTAAGTTTATCCTGCTACACCTGATTTGTTTAAACTGCATATTCCATAGTATTTTTCATCATACCCTTACTGACAAAGTACTTTTAGGTTGGAAACATTGTTTTCATCCATTTTTTATAATATGTTAAACTTTTCCTTTATTGTCACTTCATACTGCCATCACTGCATTGTCTCTATTTCTTCTCATTTCCACTGAAAAACTTGGAAACTTGGGGCACCTGGGTGGTACAGCTGGTTAAGCGATGACTCTTAGTTTCGGCTCAGGCCCTGACCTCAGGGTTGTGAGATCGAGATGTGTCAGGCTCCACACTCAGTGCGGAGCTGGCTTGAGATTCTCTCTCTCTCTGCCCCTCAAGCACCATTTTTATTAAGTTCTAGCAAAAACTGTCAAATTGTAGTCTAACAATGATTTTCCACTTGAACAAAATCTTAAGATAAATTCCATTTGTTTTAAGGCTAAAATTTTCCCTTTAAAACTATTATCTTCTAACACCTACTCCAACATCACTTTCATCAGTGAAATATATCTGATTTTTGACAGAAATGCAGCTCAACACACTTGGATTTCCAAGTTATAGAAACGCTGAAGATCTGAGAAACTGAAGAAATCGTCAATGCTTTCGAAAGATTACTAAAGCAAAAAAGTTACAGGGAAAAACTGTATTACTCAGGTATTTCTTTTTCCTAGCATTTGGCTTCCTGATTTTAGGATTTTAAGATGTTTCTGGAATGATGTCTGTTCATGATCTAGCTAGCCAATATTCCTTGTGGTACTAGCAATGATTTAATAATTAAATTGATCACTTAAAAAATCAGTTACCTAATTCAATCTAATTCTGACCCAAAAAAAACCCCACAGAATTTACATTTATCTAATACTCAACTACTTAAAAATGTAATTTCATTTCTGAAAACTGAAAAAACTTAAACTTACCTCAATTGTTTCGCATAGTTCTGTTCAATTTCTATCCTCTCCTTAACAAATTTGGCGTATCTTTCCAAGAAGTCAATTCCCCATTGTGTATGCTTGTCTAAGCTGTCGAACTGATCCTAGAAAAAGAAGGTAAAAACACATTGAAAAGTCTAAAATTTTATCCACAAATATTTTAATCAGCTTCTGATATTTATTCAGACAGGCAATGAGGTAAAAAAGGAAAAAAATCTAGGCTCTTCTGGTCTCTACCCACCTCATCCTTTAAGATCTACAGAGAAATACGTTATAAATGCTAAATTTCTTAGAATGCTAATCTTGTTAGCATAATTCACACTACTTTATGTCTAAATGCCTTACATATGTGGTTTCCCCTGGATGCAACACCCTCCCCTGGTCACCTTTTTACAATTTTCTCTTACTCCTCCTTTGAGATTTAGTTCAGGCACTATGGCTTCCAGAAAATGGCCCTAAATTCTCAGACTGTCTGGGTCTCCAAGGCTCCCAAAAGTTACTATCTTTTAAGTTTTTATTTAAATTCCAATTAGTTAACACACAATGTAATTATTAGTTTCAGTTCTACAGTACAGTGATTCAACACTTCCATACATCACACAGTGCCTCTTCACAACAAGTGCACTCCTTAATCCTCATCATCTGTTTCACCCATCCCCCACTCACTTCCCTTCTGGAACACATCAGTTTGTTCTCTGTGGTTAAGAGTCTGTTTCTAGGTTTGCCTCTCTCTCCCTCCTTCCCCCCTTTGCTTGTTTTGTTTCTTAAATTCCATATATGAGTGAAATCATATGATATCTGTCTTTCTCTGACTTATTTCACTTAGAATACTCTCTGGTTGTTGCAAATGACAAGATTTCATTCTTTTTTATGGCTTTGTGTGTGTGTGTGTGTGTGTGTGTATACACACACATCTTCTTTACCCATTTATCAATCAATGGACACTTGGGCTGTTTCCATAATTTGGCTATTGTAGATAATGCTGCTATAAACATCAGGTTGCATGTATCCTTATGAATTAGTATTTTTGTATTCTTTGGGTAAATACCTAGTAGTGTGATGGCTGGATCATAGAATAGTTCTATTTTTAACTTTTTGAGGAACCTCCATACTGTTTTCCACAGTGTCTGCACCAGTTTGCATTCCCACCAACACTGCAAGAGGGTTCCAGGTTCCCTTTTCTCCACATCCTCGCCAACACCTGTTGTTTCTTGTGTTGTTGATTTTAGCCATTCTGACAGTATGAGGTGATAACCATAGTTTTGATTTGCATTTCCCTGATAATCAGTGATTTTAAGCAACTTTTCATGTGTCTGTTAGCCATCTGTAGTTCTTCTTTGGAAAAATATCTGTTCACGTCTTTTGCCCATTTTTTTCATTGGATTATTCATTTTTGGGGTGTTGAGATTTCTAAGTTCTTCATCTATTTTGGATACTGACCGTTTATGGGATATGTCATTTACAAGTATCTGCTCCCATTCCGTAGGTTGCATTTTAGTTTTGTTGACTGTTTCCTTTGCTGTGCAGAAGTTAAAAAATTACTATCTTATTTACTTGCCATACTCTATTGAGGGCAGAAACCACGTATTATTCAACTCTGAACTCCAAAGGCGTAAATACCATGCCTGGCACCGTAGCAGGCACCCAATGAAGCTAAATAAAATCAAATACACCTGGGTTCAAATTCTGCCCAGATGTGGGTAAGTTACCAAAGTTCTCTAAACTTTGTCCATCTTAAAATGGGAGTCCGGACACACACCTCAATAGGGTTATGATGATGTTACTAAGTGTTCTACAATGCAGTAAACATGATACTAATACATCACAAAGTATCATTGTCCTGAAGAACTCTTTCAATCCTCAAATGATACTCCTTTCTACCTGTTGCCTAAGAAACCATCATTTCCTATCCTTCAAGAATAATCTCCAGATTGATGAATAACTTGGTGCTTTCTCCCTCTCCCATAACAAAAGTCTATAATGTTGATAAAATGTTCAAAAATCATCCCTTTCTATTACCTAATTGTTCTTTTTCTAAATCACCCATAGTTTAACAGGATTCGTTATTTACAAATAAATCATCTCCAAGTCTTTGCCTTTTATCCCTTTCCCTACCTTAAATCATTTAAAAATTCTACTTGTAAAGGTAAATTCTACCTAAACAGCAGAAATAGAATTCATCTGGTTATCACAGTTTGGTATTACTACTGTAATTCTATTCTTTCACGCAACTTTTTCATTATCATTTGGCTTCTAAAGTAGACTTGAAAACAGCAAGAGAATGCACTGCCCAGTGAACTTAACTGGCATATTATTAATATTTCCTAATATAAATTAAATTCCCTTTCAAACTGTAAAACTCTCAACAAAATACGTTCCCCCAAAAAGGACAAGTCTGAAGCTAAAGCAATCACCCTTCATTTTCCCAAAATGCTTTAAAGGCTTCTTCCCACCAGCTTCTTCATCAAATTTTACATTAATAGCTCTTTATCTTCTAGATAAAATCTTCAATTTTTTAAAATTACAGACCCTTATGAGTAAAAAATCTAAACAAATATCCCCATTATATGTGTTTATTTATAAATTATATAGACTATACTATTAAATTATGTAATTGTGAAATCCATAGAAATAGAAATCTTAAAAAATGAAAATGAGGTAAATATTAGTTTTAAATAGTTTTTTAAATTTATTTAACAAACAAAAGTCATTGGGCCATGACTTTTTAAAATATTAACAATTTTAGTGAGATCAATGAATTAAATATGCTTCATTATTTCTAAAATCTTGGTATAATACTTAATGGCAGGGCACCTGGGTGGCTCAACTGGATTCTTGATTTCAGCTCAGGTCAGTATCTCAGGTTGTGAGATCAAGCCCTGAGTGAGGCTCCAAGCTCAGTGAAGAGTCTGCTTGTCCCTCTCCCTCCCCCTTTGCCCTCACCCCACTTGCCCACACATGCACTCACACGCACTCTCTCTCTCTAAAATAAATCCTAAAAAAAAAAAATTTAATGGCAAAGAAATCTAAACCCTTGGTTCCAAACTGCGACATTTAGTTTTTAGTGGCTGTCATAGTTGTAGAAACAAAAGACACCTCACAAAGATCTAAAGATCTAAGTGGAAAAAAATTCACTACTGACAATACTTTCCAAATCCTTTTTCAATCTCATTCACTAATACGCAACAGTTCGTGTTAAAATTTGGCTAATAAACGTTCTTGATGTTAGTCTGTTATTTTTACTAACTAATCAGAGAGCACTGCATCTTTGTATTTTTAACATGTAAGTTCAAACTCCACTGAAACTGTGATGTAATTTTGTGTGTCAATTTGGCTAGGCCACGTTGCCCATATATTTGGCCAAATATTATCCTGGATGTTTCTGTGAAGGCATTTTTTAGATGAGATTAATATTTAAATTGGTGCATTTATAATACAACAGATTACCCTCTGTAATGTGGGTGGGTCTCATCCTATCAGTTGAAGGCCTTAACAGAACAAAGACTGACCTTTATCCTGCAAGAAGGGATACTGCCAGCACACTGCCTTTGGGCTAGAACTGCAACTGGAACTCTTCCCTGGGCCTACCTTGCAGAGTTTGGACTTGCTAAACCTTTAAAATCATGTGACTGAATTCTTATAAACCAATCTCTCTTATTTTCTCTCTACACACACACACACACACACACCTATTGGTACTACAGATAGAATATTTGCAGGTACACACATCATTTTCAGCAACAAAGTTATATAATGATGGAAGCATTCCCAAACATTCATCATCAAAATGCTTTCTCCACAGTTCAAACTTCTTTGGAAAAGTAGCTATTCACTCATTATTAAAATGTTCCTTATCTTGGGCGCCTGGGTGGCTCAGTTGGTTAAGCGACTGCCTTCGGCTCAGGTCATGATCCTGGAATCCCTGGATCGAGTCCCGCATCGGGCTCCCTGCTCGGTGGGGAGCCTGCTTCTCCCTCTCACCCTCCCCCCTCTCATGTGCTCTCTGTCTCTCTCATTCTCTCTGTCTCAGATAAATAAATAAAATCTTAAAATAAAATAAAATAAAATGTTCCTTATCTTGAAGGAACAGATTAAATTTTCTCAAAAATACTTGCTAAGAAAGCGTATTACTAACCACCACTTATTAAAGAAATGGTCGGGGGCGCCTGGGTGACTCAGTCGGTTAAGCGTCTGCCTTCGGCTCAGGCCATGATCCCAGGGCCCTGGGATCAAGTCCCACATCAGGCTCCCTGCTCAGGGATGAGTCTGTTTATCCCTCTCCCCTCTGCCCCTCCCCCCTGCTTGTGCTCTCTTTCTCTCACTCACTCTTTCTAATAAATAAATAAAATCTCAAAAAAAAAAAAAAAAAAGAAATGGTCAACAAATTTGAAACACCCAGGAGATGAATAACAAACCTGTGTGAAACAAAGATTTTCAGTGGTCCCTCCCCATTTCATTTGAAGATACTATAAAAAGTCTATCTACTGTATTATAAAGGCATTATTTTTATAAATAATGACCATTTTTATAAATGACCATAATAAAAATATGCTGTAATATCCTGTGAACTTCTGGCTTCACTTTTTTTGCTTACCAATAAATGATGAAGTGAATAAATTGCAACCATATCCCCATTTCCTTTTTAAAATTCCAGTCAGTGCACTGCTGTATCACTGGTTATATGATTTCTTCATAAAACACTGTTCAAATCATTTACTATTAAGATTAAATCTTCAGGGGGGCTTTGGTCAAAGGGTCCTGGGATCGAGCCCTGCATTGGGCTCCCTGCTCCGTGGGAAGCCTGCTTCTCCCTCTCCCACTTCCCCTGCTTGTGTTCCCTCTCTCGCTGTGTCTCTGTCAAATGAATAAATAATATCTTTTAAAAAAAATAAAAATAAAAATAAATACTAGTAAAGTGTTACAGTTCTTTTTCATTTTTTTTTTTTTAAGGTTTTATCTATTTATTTGACAGAGAGAGACACAGCGAGAGAGGGAGAAGCAGGCTTCCCACCAAGCAGGGAGCCGGATGCGGGGCTCGATCCCAGGACCCTAGGACCATAACCTGAGCCGAAGGCAGACGCTTAACGACTGAGCCACCCTAGTTGGACTAGCCCCTAGTTCTTCTTTTTTAGATAACATATATAAGTAAAAATTCTAAGCTCTTTTCTCCTTATCTCAGTGGATCATCTTGTATGCTCTACTTTGAAGACCCTTGCTTTAAATTATGCATTATTATCTGACCTATATCAAGTCCTCCCTAATCTACTATATGGTCTTACTGCTTTTTGTGATCTTTACCTTCTCTTGTATCCACATAGAATTCTACTTTTCTATTTTAGTTAATCACCTTCCAAATTAAATTAAGAATACTGGTCCAAATTTACATATCCCCCAGGTCTCTTTCAAGCTCTTTCAGGATTCTCAAAGAAAAATTAAATCTAAAGAACTTCGTATCTAAGACCTATGTCAAACTGCTTAAAAAGTGTCATTCCTATTTCCTCCAATACTCAAAATAATTTTTTTTTTAAAGATTTTATTTATTTGACAGAGAGAGACACAGCGAGAGAGGGAACACAAGCAGGGGGAGTGGGAGAGGGAGAAGCAGGCTTCCCGCCGAGCAGGGAGCCCGAGTGGGGCTCGATCCCAGGACCCGGGATCATGACCTGAGCTGAAGGCAGACGCTTAACGACTGAGCCACCCAGGTGCCCCAATACTCAAAATAATTTATGTTATAATTCCACTGAACAGAATCTTGGACTATATACATTAACTCACCAAAAGGTATTTTTAGAGTTGGTCGCCGTAACAAAAGTATTAAAGCCCAATCAGAATATTAAGAAAGTATAGTAAAATTTTATTTTTCAGCTACTGAAGGTTAAGTTACAACCTATAAAATCTCTTCTGATAAAATTTTTCATCTCTTATTTTTTAAATATTCAAAAATATCACTGGACAACTGTACAAGTAAAAAATTAGACAGCCAAATAATTGAGTTAATTATGTTTAACTAAGATTTTCATATACCTATTAAGTAAATAGATCCCAAATAAAGGCCAGCTAAAAAAACATACCAATCAGCATTAAAAGGCAGGATAAGGCAAGATACACATGTTTGAAAGTGAAACAAAGTTCTCTGTTTTAATAACTACTTTGGGGAAAAAAATCTGAATTGAAAAAAAGTACCTCTGAAAAACAGAAGTCTTAAAATAGAAAATTTTAAGTACTTTTACATATATACCCACATTATGAATGATTTTTTGCCTCAGTCAATCCACAAACTGTAAATAAGAATTTATGTCAAATATAGATTTAATGTTATGACACTTAAAATGCAGAAGAAACACTTTATTTTAAAGATAAATTTTATTTAATCCATTGAATAACCTATCTGGGTTTTCAACTAGATATATTAATTACAATACATTTAAAAACAGTATAAATATCATAGACTCCAAACAAATATAAAAACTGGTGCCCAGAATGCTTAAGTGATTTGCCCATAGCTGGCTAGCAATCAAAATGGGATGGGGCTAGAAAGATTATCTTCTAAAATCATTGCCAGTCTTATATTCTTAATAACCAAATGAGTAACTGTTATGAATATTATTACTAAAAATGATGCATTTCTTTCACCAGGAAAGAAATAGATGGTTTGAAAAAAATTTCTGGGTCACTGGGGAGCTTTGAGCACCATGAAAGGAACAAATTAAAAAATCTCAAAGTTAGAAACTGCCTAACACAAACACACATTGACTATTTAAACCCTCTTTACAAGATCCCTGGTAAGTTGTTCAGCCTTTTTGAGCAGTCATATCATTAGTGGTCAGAACAACTCCAAAAGCATGAGAGAACATGGCTGGACATCGAGGAATGCTAATTTTTTACTAACACAAAATAAAGCAGAAAACTCTTAAGTCAAAAAATAAGAATCAGGCCGCCATCATGAATGACACAGTAACTATCCGGACCAGGAAGTTCATGACTAACCGACTACTTCAGCGGAAACAGATGGTCATTGATGTTCTTCACCCCGGAAAGGCAACAGTACCTAAGACAGAAATTCGGGAAAAACTAGCCAAAATGTACAAGACCACACCAGATGTCATATTTGTGTTTGGATTCAGAACCCATTTTGGTGGTGTCAAGACAACCGGCTTTGGCATGATATATGATTCCTTGGATTATGCAAAGAAAAATGAACCCAAACACAGACTTGCAAGACATGGCCTGTATGAGAAGAAAAAGACATCAAGAAAACAGCGAAAGGAACGCAAGAACAGAATGAAGAAAGTCAGGGGGACTGCAAAAGCCAATGTTGGTGCTGGCAAAAAGTGAGCTGGAGATTGGACAACAGAAGGAGTAAAGATGCTACAGTGGCTTTATCTGGTTGTGCAGATTTTTCATGAGAGGATCAATAAACTAAGAATGTTAACGTGAAAAAAAAAAAATAAGAATCAATCATAAAGCCTTATGTATTCACAGGTAAAACCCTCTAATCCCTTTAGTTTCAAAGCCCGAGATCACATTTTTCCCCAGTCCATGCCAGCAAATACCTTGGACTATATAGTGGAAAATGTCAGGAAATGCTCAAAACAAGCCAAAGAAGTGAAATTAAGCAGTATTCTGAAACCACCTATGGATTACAAATAAATAATATTCAGTTATCAAAACAGGCAATTTATCTTTACTCCCCCATTCTTCCTACCTCTAGCATTGCTCTTATTTCTATGGATTTACTCTAGATTACTAGCAGAGTCCAACTTCTTCCATTTCCTTGCCTTCATTAACCCCTCACTTCCTTTTCCAACACATTCGTTCTTACACAGCTTCTGTGAAATGTGCTCTCTCCCCTCAGTGGTATGCACTAATTAAATGTTATCTTATATTTAAATTCAAGAAAGCTATTACTTTGTTTCCTTCAGGTATTGTTTTTTAATTCTGTAAAATGTTTAAAGTTATTTTACCTTTTCATTTGGGAACACAAGGAAAACATTTTAAATTAAAGTTGGCATCAACACCAACTAAATGTCCACACTATTCAGCATAAATCAAATGAATTACATGTTGCTCCAAGGTTCTACTGGTTCTACTGTATAGTGATGTGTGATAATAAATACTAAATTTACTCAGTCACCTTACTTTTATCTATAAAATTATATCTTTAATGCAATTTAAAAATAAGTATTTTATGTATCACAAAATGTAATTTTTTTCAGAAGTCACTATTTTATATTCAATCCTTGTTTTTCTAATTACTTTGACATAGCCTTGCATCCAAATGAAGTCCCAGTAAAGTACTTTTGGTAAAGCACCAAGGGTCACACTATTTATAAAAAAAAAAAAAAAAAACCAACTTTCTTCACTAAAAACCAGAATAATGACTTTGCTGTCCTAGTTTGGGCTTACTCTATAGCTCTGGTTTTCTGCCAAAGTTTCTCCAGCACTTCTGAATACCAAAGTACTACCAAAAACATTTTTAAGATCTAACACAACTGACTTTTCTCATTCTTGGATTCATACGAAACTGGAATGAAACTTTTTTTAAGTCTCATGGAGCTAAAAAATCAATCTGTAATTCAGAGTCAACAACATCTACCCCCAAAGTAAACAGGGATATTTTAATTTTAAATTAAATAATTATTTGGATTTGTTTCCTTGTGGTTTTTTGTTGTTTTTTTTTTAAAAAGACTTATTTGAGTGAGAGAGAGCAAGTGGTGGGGAAAGGGAGAGGGGGAGAGAGAGAAAATCCTCAAGCAGACTCCCCATTGAGCAAGGAGCCTGATGCAGGGCTCAATCCCAGGACCCCAAGATCATGACCTAAGCCGAAATCAAGAGTTAGCCACTCAACCGACTGAGCTACCACCCAGGTGCCCCCGTTCTTTAAAAAATAGATAAAAAACTTGTATATTTGGAAAACTTACCTATTACGTTTTAATTTTCAATTAAATTTTAAATTAAGCTCTCAGTGACTTCAAAATCTATACAGATAATATTTCCAATCCCTACAGCACATTATTTTACTTTTCTTCTCATGACTTTCTCTTCCACTCTATCTCAGCAACTCATTCCAATGGTCATCCCCATTGTTATTAGCAATAACTACAACATCTCCTCCTCCAATAAATTTCAAGACTCTCATTCTCAGATGGCTAACCCTGTCTGCCAACTCACAAACTCCAGTACCCCAAGGCCAGTAACTTTTTTTTTAAAGTAAGCTCTACACCCAACATGGGGCTTGAACTCATGACCCGGAAATCAAGAATCACATGTTCTACTGACTGAGCTAGCCAGGCGCCCCAGGGAGAGTAACTTTTGACCCCACACAGACCTCAATCCACTGATCCTGACAAATTACTTCTATTGCTCATCCCCCTCCTATCTGCATTTCCATCTTGACACAGCTTGGATTCCATAAGCCATCACTGTAATCACTCCATGCAAATAGCCTATACTGTCTTTGCCCTCTCTTGCTTTGTCAAATTTCAACCCTGGTTTTATACTTAACTCTTTACCAACCCTTCCTCATGCTGCTGGAAAAAGGTGGGGGGGGGGGGAAGGAAGGAAGGACAGACAGGCAGAAGAACCAACCAACCAACCAACCACACTGACTGGTCACACTTTGAAATGTGTGCTTATCAACCCAAAAGGCTTAAATACTACTTAGCCTGAACCCATTCCCCATCCCATTATCCCAGCCAACTATCTTATACCCTCTTTCAGTTTAAATTCACACGATTTTCTATCCATTTCACTCTCAGCCAATAACCTTGCTTCCTACCTGAATAAAAGACACAATCAGAAGATAATTCCTCATTCTCCAACTCTATTTTTACCATGAACACCTATGTGCTTTTATTCTGCCCTCCTGCTTACTACTTTGGATAACCATCCACAGCCTTAGTGTTTCAGCCTACCTGAAAAATGAGTGCGATTTCAGGTGTAGTTGTTAAAATGTTTAAGACCCTGAGCCTGCATATGCTTGATGTATTCCAGGAAGAGTAAGAAGCTGAATAAGCAAGCCACAGATGAATGAACAGAGGGAAGCGTAGAAGTTAAAATGGGAAGTGTATGGAGATTGCACAAGCCTTATCTTCCACCATAAGGACATTGGCTTTAACACTGATTGAGATGAAAACACACTGGAGGTTCTTGAGCATAAGCCTAACGTGACCCGACTCAGATTATTAAACAGATCACTCTGGCTTCTATGTTGATTAAAAAAAAAAAAAAAATTATTCTGGGCAAGGGAGACTTTTGGAGAAGGCTACTGCAATAATCCATACCAGAAATCAGGTTAGCTTGGACCAGGGTAGAAGAGCAGAGTGAAAAGTGGTAAGATTTTGGATATATTCTGAAGGCAGTGGCAACAAAATTTTCTGACGTTTTCAGTATGGGTTGTGAAAGAGAGACATCAATTTTGAGCACCATGACCTAGAAGAATAAATTTGCTTTGAACTAAACAGGCAATTAAGTAAACAAGTGTGGTCAAGGGGAAGACAAAAGTTTTGGTTTTAGGCAGTTAAGTTTGTGATATCCTTAGATATCCAAGATATGTTGAATAGGCAGTTAAACACCTTTACCTGGAATTCAACAGAAGTGGTCCTCATGAAGATATATGGTAAGACATGATCCTGAATTCAAAAAGACTGAAGTCATACCATGCATCTCTTCCAACCACAATGCTATGAAACTAGCTATCGACCATAAGAAAAAATCTGGAAAGAACACAAATATAGATAGGTTGAATAACATGCTACTAAACAATGAATGGGTCAACCAAGTTATCAGGAGGAAATAAAAAAATACATGGAGACAAATGAAAATGAAAACACAACATTCCAAATCTTTGGGATGCTGCAAAAGCTGTTCTAAGAGGAAAATTTAGAGCAATACAGGCCTACCTCAAGAAGTGAGAAAAATCTCAAAAAAAAAAAAAAAAAAGTGAGAAAAATCTCAAACAACCTAACCTTACACCTAAAGGAGCTAGACAATGAAGAACAAACAAAATCTAAAACCAGTAAAAGGAAAGAAATAATAAAGGTTAGAAAAGGAATAAACGATATAGTAACTGAAAGAACAAACAGATCAATGAAACCAGGAGCTGGTTCTCTGAAAAGAACAACAAAATAGATAAATCTTTTGCCAGACTCATCAAAGAAAAAAAAAAGAGAAAGAACTCAAATTATACACAACACAGAATCAGAAATGAAAGAGAAGAAATAACAACAACACAAACACAAAGGATTATAAGAGAATATTATTAAAAATTTATGCCAACAAATTAGACAAGCTAGAAAAAAATGGATAAATTCCCAGAAACATATAACCTCCCAAAACTAAATCAGGAAGAAACAAAAAATTTGAACAGAACAATTACCACCAATGAAATTGAACTGGTAATCAAAAAACTCCCAACAAACAAAAGTCCAGGACCAGATGGTTTCACAGGTAAATTCTAACAAACATTTAAAGAAGAGTTAATACCTGTTCTTCTCAAACTATTCCAAAAAATAGAAGAGGAAGGAAACCTTCCAAATTTATTCTATGAAGACAGCATTACCCTGATAACAAAACCAGATAAAGACACTACCAAAAAAAGAGAACTATGGGCCAATATCTCTGATGAAGATAGATGCAAAAAACCTCAACAAACTATTACCAAACCAAATCCAACAAATATATTTAAAAAATCATTCACCACGATCAAGTGCAATTTATTTCCTGGGGTGCAAGGGTGGTTCAGTATTTGCAAACCAATCAACATGATACATTCACATCAGAATAAAGGGAAAAAACCATACGATCATCTCAGTAGATGCAGAAAAAACATTTGACAAAGTACAATACCCATTCATGATAAAAACCCTCAACAAAGTAGGTTTAGAGAGAACGTATCTCATTATAATAAAGGCCATATATGAAAAACCCACAGCTAATATCATACTTGATGGTGAAAAACTGAGGGTTTTTCCCCTAAGATCAGGAACAAGACATAGATGTCCACTCTCACCACTTTTATTCAACATAGTACTGGAAGTCCTAGCCACAGCAATCAGACAAGAAAAAAGAATAAAAGACAACCATATTGGTAAGGAAAAAGTAAAACTGTCAACATTTGCAGATGACAGGATACCGCATATAAAAAACCCTAAAGACTCCACCAAAAACCTATTAGAACTGAAAAATGAATTCATTAAGGTCTCAATATACAAAATATACACAAATCCATTAATTTCTATACACTAATAATGAAGCAGCAGAAAAAACAACAAAAAAAATTTTCCATTTACAGTTGCACCAAAAATAACAAAAAACCTAGGAATAAGCTTAACCAGGGAGGTAAAAGACCTGTACTCTGGAAATTATAAAACACTGATGAAAAAAATTGAAGATGACACAAATGGAAAAATATTCCATGCTTTATAATAATGCCTTTAATACAATAATGTTAAAATGTCCATTAATGCAATCCCTATCAAAATACCAACAGCTTTTTTCACAGAGCTGTAACAAATAATTCTAAAATTTGTATGGAACCACAAAAGACCCTGAACAGCCAAAGCAATTTTGAAAAAGAACAAAACTGAAGTATCAAAATTTCAGACTTCAAGTTATATTACAAAGCTGTAGTAATCAAACAGTATGGTACTGGCACAAAAACAGACCCACAGATAACAGAACAGAGAGCCCAGAAATATACCCACAATTATATAATGTCAATTAATCTTTAGGAGGTGGCAAGAATATGCAACAGGAAAAAGCCTCTTCAACAAATGGTGTTGGAAAAACTGGTTAGCTACATGCAAAAGAATGAAACTGGACCACTTACTTCCACCATACACAAATATAAACTCAAAATGGAATAAAGACCTAAATGTGAGACCTGAAACCATAAAAATCCTTGAAGAGAGCACAAGCAAAAATTTCTCTGACACTGGCCACAGCAACTTCTTTCTAGATATGTCTCCTGAGGCAAGGGAAACAAAATTACAAATATACTATTGGGACTATATCAAAATAAAAAGCTTCTGCACAGTGAAGGAAACAATCAAGGAAACTAAAAGGCAACCTACTGAATGGGAAAAGATATTTGCAAATGATGTATCTGACAGAGTTTGTATCCAAAAATATACAGAGAACTTACATAACACCAAAAAATCAAATAATCCAACTAAAAATAGGCAGAAGACATGAACAGACATTTCTCCAAAGAAGACGTCCAGATGGCCAACAGACACATGAAAAGATGCTCAACGGCAATCATCAGGGAAATGCAAATCAAAGCCACAAATGAGATATCACCTCACACCTATCAAAATGGCTAAAACCAAAACACAAAAACAAGTGTTGGTGAGGACGTGGAGAAAAAGGAACCCTAGTACACCACTGGTGGGAATGCAAACCAGTACAGCCACTGTGAAAAACTGTATGGAGGTTCCTCAAAAAATTAAAGATAGAATTACCATATGATCCAGTAATTCCACTTTGGGTATTTACCCAAAGAATACAAAAACACTAATTTGAAAAGATACATGCATCCTTATGTTTACTGCAGCATTATTTGCAATAGCCAAATTATGGAAGCAGCCCAACTATCCACTGATAGATGAAAGGATAAAGAAGATGTGATATGCACGCGCGTGCGCGCACACACCCACACCCACCCACACCCACACCCACACCCACACACTGGAATATTATTCAGTCTTAAAAAAGAATGAAATTTTGCCATCTGCAACAACATGGATGAATTTAGAGGGTATAATGCCAAATGATATGTCAGTGAAGGCAAATACTGTATGATTTAACTCATACATGGAATTTAAGAAACAAATGAACAAAGAAAAAGAGACACAAACAAAAAACCAGACTCTTTAATATAGAGAACTGATGGTTAGCAGAGGGGAGGTAGGGGAAGGAAATGGGTGAAATAGGTGAAGCTCCCTGATAATGAGCTCATCATGATGTGCACTGAGTAACGTATAGAATTGTTGAATCACTACACTGCATACCTGAAAATAATATGCCACTGTATGTTAATTATATCAGAATTAAAATTTAAAAAATTAAAAAGTGGCCATTAGAAAGAAAAATATCCGGTTAACTTCTGAATAGTTCACTATGTGCACAAAGGAAGCAAATGATGTGATCTTTGGTAAGTCACACTCGAAGGGTTTTTTTAAGCTACAAATTTTTTTTTTTTAAATTATGTTATGTTAGTCACCATTCAGGACATCATTATAAGCTACAAATTTCTAAAGAACAGCACATACAAAACTTGATATTATTTTCAGAAAAATCACAAAATTTTAAAGACCTTAATCTATATACTTCTAAAATAACCAAATTCAGAAGAGCATGCGACTCTTGATCTCTTGGTTGTGAGTCTGAGCCCCACACTGGGTATAGAGATTACCAAAAAAATAATAAACTTTAAAAAAAAAAACCAAGAAATGAAAAATAAAATAAAATAAATACACAAAATTCCTCTTTTCTCTGAATACCCAAATCTAAGGTACAGCCTATGCAGTGCATTTTTTTCAATTCTATATTTTTCTTTTTATTGCACAACATACCCAACATGCAAAAGAATGTATGCAATGAATATGTAGTTTCTACTACAAAAATATTCTCAGAATTTATTTAATACTAAAATACTAATTTTAATACCAGTATTTATTTATTTTGGCATTTACTTCATTTACCATAGAAACATCAGTTTTAATACCAGTATTTTGAAGTGTTCACAATTTAGTAACTCCTTAAAAAAAAACAGGTGAAAAAAAAATCAGTGAAACTAAAGCATTTAAAATATAGACTATGGGGGCACCTGGGTAGCTCAGTTGGTTAAAGGTAGTGAGATCAAGGCCCACATACCACTCCATGCATTGCCTGCTTGAGATTCTTTCCCTCTCCCTTTCCACCCTCTACCCCTCTTCCCTGCATGCGTATGCTCTCTAAAATCTTTTTTAAAAAATTAAAATATAGACTACAAATACATTTTTATAAATACAACACTAAACATCACAAAATGGCAACTTTCATAAATATAAATTTACAAAACAATGTAAAACACACATGGTTATTTTTAACATAAACTAGCACATTTAATAAAAATATTCTAAAATAAACTGAACAGTACATACACTGATGATCACTTAATTATGACACCTGAAAATAAAATTTCATTTGACTTTTTAAAAGTAATCTTTCATTGAAAGAGCCAATAACATTTTTTTGTTGTGCATATTTTTATGCAGTTTTCCAGCTGCTGATACATTTTCTGCCTGAAGAGAGCAGTGAGGAGATAGCTACAAGCTACCACCACGTATTTTCCTATGATGCTTTAATCTTCAAGTAATCTCATCTCGTGAATAGCTTTTGAGAAAATCTTTTGAACTGTCTTTTAACAGGAACTAAAATCGTTTTTACTGTTAGAAAGTTATAGCTTTTACTTCAAAAAAAATTTGTAGATTGGTCTTTATCTCCTTTAGTTTCATCATGTAGAGATGGAGGTTCCAACATATTTATCTATACATCATTTTTTGTACTTTCATGCTCATATTCTCTGAATTAAATTACAATTATTCTTGCTACAGAGTTACGCTTTATCAATGATTTTTGTTTTCCTCTTGAAAATTATGTAATTATAGAACTCTGACCTTTGTTTAATCTGAAATTCTAATGTGGAGTACATATATAACTACCCGGTTACATCTCAAGATGCAAATGATTCAGATTTTTTAGATTCCAAAATAACGGTATTATACTAACAAAAATAGTGGCACATCAATACATTAAAATAGCACATGATATATCAGACCAAACATCAATACTTCAATAACTATGCAAACAGACTACTAATGTTTCCTGCGTTCACTTAAAGCATTTATTCAGCTTTCAGTAGACTACAAGCTCTAAGTGCAGGATCTATTTATAATTCTTTGTATCTCCCACCTAGACTAGGGGTTTTTTTGTTGTTTTTTTTTTTTAAGATTTTACTATTTGAGAGAGCGAGAGAGAGAGCGCACGTGCATGAGTTGGGGGGGTGGGCAGAGGGAGAGGGACAAGCAGGCTCCCAGATGAGTGCGAAGCCCAATGCGGGGCTCCACACAGGGTTGGATCCCAGGACCCCAAGATCATGACCTGAGCCAAAGTCAGACACTTAATGGGCTGAGCCACCCACATACCCCCCACATACACTAGTATTATTTAGTAGCTCTTGACCCCTGAGCCTCAGGTTCCACAACTATAAAACTAGTGTAATTACAGGACTCTAAAGTGAGAACATTAAACGATATAAAGCATTCAACACAGTACTTGGCACTGGTGTCTATTATTATTCATTTATTCAACAAGTGAAAGAGTGCTGAGCTTGGCAGTAGGGACATAATGTGAGCAAAAATATTTAGTGGGAAGGAGAGTTAATAATTAAATAATCACAATTTCTCTTTAACTTCATTGGCTAGTATTTTCAGAATAATACTCAGAATAATTAAATACTGCAGTGATGGTTAATTTTCAGTGGTCAGATTTGTATATCTGAACGTGCATCAACATACAGGTTTTATGTCTTTAAGTAAACTCAACATATAAATGCCATGTTTACAAGACACTTAAATTACAAGATAACTGTTCTCTGTAGACCTTCAAAATAAATTTTTAAAATACCTTTAAAATGATTCTACTGATCCAAAATAAATTTACATACTACCAGACATATCTGTTCTATGAAACAATGTTCAAAGCAAGGACTACACCTGTAAATTATCTAACATCTTCTTTAATTTTACAATTTCTGACAATACCATAGCATCTATATTGATGATCCATCTTCCCACCTGTCCCTCTCATTTCACAGTTCTTTGTAATTTGAGGATCCTACTGATTTTCACTTGCTTCACATTAGCCTCTTGTTTAGCACTGCTCTGCTTCCCAAATCTCAAACTTGAGCTCAGGGTCATTCAGTGGTTACTTAAGGGTAAAGCTGAGACTACAGAATAGGATTAACTACTTTTTTTTTTTTTTAAGATTTTATTTATTTATTTGACAGAGAGAGCACAAGCAGAGGGAACAGTAGAGGAAGAGGGAGAAGTGGACTCCCCACCGAGCAGGCAGCCCAATGTGGGGCTCGATTCCAGGATCCTGGGATCATGACCTGAGCTGAAGGCAGATGCTTAACCAACTGAGCCACCCAGTGCCCCAGGATTAACTACTTTAAATCTAGTTTTATGCTATACTCTTCTGCCCTGGCTCAAATTCTCTGGTCATCAACTTTCATCCTTGTCCCTGCTACCTTCTATCCTGGACAACTTCCTGCCAATGTTCCTCTACCCTCACACCAATAATACAGTATCAATCCCCTGGAGCAGACATTTTCTCTTCTGTCCTCAGACCAAAGAACATGATTAACAAAAGGTAGAGTCAAGAGCAGAACCAGTCCCTATATATACGCATTCAAATTTTTAATATGAACATTCTCCAGAACAGTACTAAGCATCCCTTTGCATAATCTCTGATTTCTTGGCTTTCTTCCCCCTGAGTTCATTTTCCTTTTTATCCTAGCCTCTTTCCCTTTCCCCCATTTCAGACTCTTAAATCTAAAATTGTGAGCACAATTTTAAGTATGAAATCTAATCACAGATCATATGTCTAGAAGGGATATCAAAGGTCAGCCTCTCTATTTACAGATGAGAAAACTAAAGCCAAGATTATGCTATTTGTCCAAGGGAATAGAGCTGAGTAACAGCTGAATTAAGGATACAGATGTTTTAGTTGTTCCTGTTTTCTTCCTTCAAATTAGTACACTTAGGGGGCACCTGGATGGCTCAGTTCATTGAGCGACTGATTCTTGATTTCAGCTCGGTCATGATCTCAAGTCACGAGATCAAGCCACATCAGCTCTGTGTAGGGCTCCTCACTCAGAGGATAATCTCCTTGAGAGTCTCTCTCTCCCTCTCCCTTTGCCCCCACCCCCGCACTCTCTCTAAAATAAATAAATCTTAAAAAAAAAAAAAGAGTACACTTAATTAAGTAAATGCTCAAAGACTATATTATTTAGAGAGCAAATGGGCTTCCTGGCCCTAATCTAATCTGAAGAATTACTTAGTTGTTGGTATATTCATGGGAATAACTCCAAAGAGTGACCTCATACTATTCTTAGCATATAATTATGGTTTAAGTACTGAAATAATTTAGCTATATCTATATATGCTCTATTATATTTGGAAGAAGCAGAACTGGCCCAGACTGAATTTTTATGGCTTATTTTCTAAATAGTATGAGAAAATCTTAATCCGTAGAATCGAGAAATTATAATTGTTAATATTAAAGTAAATTTTTATATGGTACAAAAGTAGTGTACATTAACCTACTCAGAAGAGTCTCTAAGATCCAAAAGCAGGAATATTCAGAAAACATACATGACTTAGCTATTTATTCTTTCTTTTATGTAATGCAATTAGATTATTGCTGGTAGGCACTGAGTAAAAGGTAAAATGGTCAAGTAAATGAATTCTCTTGCATGTTAACATAAAATAGGTACTATTAATACCTCTTTAAATTTACATGGCCACCTTGCCCTTTTCATATTGATTCTATAGGATTCTTACTTCAACCTCAAAAAAACTGGCTTATGAGCAGGTGGGGTAGTTAATACTAGCTTTCATTCCCACATACCCATCACTGTGCATAGTACTCTGAGTGAATATAACTTCAGACTTTTTAAAAAAAAACTTCCTATTAAGATTGATCCTTTTTTACTCCTAAAAGAGCACTGGAGTAAATCTTATACTGCACATGAAGATGTACTAACAAGTATTATATCTATGAGATAAATTTAAAGAGGAACTATTAAAATTCTTACCTAGACTTTTAATGTCTACAGCAAAATGACTGTCAACAGAAAAGGAATGACTTGTACTTGTTAATGTAAATTACATCATATATTTAGAATAACAAAAGAGGATTAGCAGCTAAGAAAAGTTGGAAATAAGGCAAACAAAAAACTTTCAGGTTAGCACTCTTGTTTTTCTGGTAGATTTGTATTCAAATAGAATAGACTGAAATTTTACATACAAATACTTTCCCTTTTTTTTTCTTTCAATTTATTTCTCTACTTCCGAAAAGGATTGAGGAAAATGACCAACAGTTTTTCAGAATTAGACTGTTTATTCACAGGTGGCAAGGAAATACAATAAAGTGCTAAAAAGATATTATAAATGGACAGCAGTCTGCTACTTTTTGTTGTATTCCCAGCTCAGAGGTAAAATCTGTTTTGAATCTCAATTTCTCTTGAGTTTTACTATGCCTTCATTTAAGCACAGAACACAATTATAGGCTTGTATGACTTATTAAATTGATTAAATTTTTTTGAGAATTGTTATTTTATCCCATAATTAATGGTCCATTAGTTTCCTGAATTTTCCTCTTAAAAATTCTTAATCATTTCAGCCGTCAATACTGTCTTCCTTTCTGATGGTATTAATACCAAATGACTATTGACAGGTTGGTAGTGCTGAAGATTGGGTCTAAAGCGTGCGGTCACTAAAATATTCAGAGAGTAGTATTCAGCAAGTGACTGTCGGAGATTTTTAGCCAAAATCTCTTATATAGGCCTACTTAAACTGAGGCCTATCTAACTGCTTATATAGACATTAAGAAGTCTGTTCTACAATATGGAGAGACACCTACAACAAAAGAGTGGAAGCTTCAGCTACTTATTGGTTATGTACCTCTTCTACTGTAGCATTTATTTGGGAGTGATTCTATGGTAACACAGGTAAGATTATTAATAACAGGCATCAGAAGAAGTGATCATCAGGATTATGATTTTTTTTTTCACAGTTCTACCTTAAACCACTGTTTGCTCTTGGAAGACGTGAAATACAGTCTGGAAACTTTATTACGTAGAAACTTGAAGAGATTTAATAAGCTGCTTCTTTAAATTAGAAGCATTTGGGGGCACCTGGGTGGCTCAGTCAGTTGGACATCTGCCTTTGGCTCAGGTCATGATCCCAGGGTCCTGGGATCGGGCCCTATGTCGGGCTCCCTGCTCAGTGGAGAGCCTGCTTCTCCCTCTCCCTGCCGCTACCCCTGCTTGTGCGCTGTCAAATAAATAAATAAAATCTTTAAAAATAAATAAATAAAATAAATTAGGAGGATTTAGAATTAAAAGATCCTGAGAGACCCGACTTGTAGGGCCCCCGGGGTTCATGAGTGAGGATGTATAAAGATACTTCAAGGGATGTACACTCCAGTGCCCCCAAAGCATGGAGGAATTTTATGTGCATTATCTCATTTAACCCACAAACCTATGAAGTCAGTGGTATTATCCTTATTTTGTATAGAGAGGAATGGGTTCTCAGAAGTTGAGCGGTTTGTGAGGGGTACAAAGTTGGGAGCCTTTCCATTTGACACTGCAGAAAAGACAAAAGCATTAATGATTTGTATTTGTATTCAGACTCAGGCTGGTACGATGTGCATGAGTATTATTGGTATTATGGCTAATAGAGGTTTACTCATTTCTCCTTGCTAAATTGTCCCGAGTTCAGTAAAATCATAAACTGTGAAGAACTGCAGTACTTTAGGGAAGTGTGAAATGAAGAGATTTAGAAGAGTTACAAATTTTGATGATTCAATGGCTGCCTTTTGGAAAGCAAACCTCAGTATGTGTCTGAATCATCAATTATTTCCTGTCAATGTGACTGTATGAATTAGAGAAAACCTGAGTCAAAATTAAACTTCCCATAAGAAGAAATATTATTTCTGGGATTTTTCAAAATTGCTATATAAATCTCAGCACTCCCCAGGAATTTCTGAATGGCTAAATTCTGTGTAATGCTGTGTCCACCTGACTTGGGAAGAAGTTCATTCTCCTTCATAAAACTGCTAAAAGCTGAAAGGTACAATATCCAAATCTTAGCATGGATTCAGGCCTTAAACCTAATACTGTAATTCTTGGTAACAGTCAACTCTATAATGAAGTATTGACTCTCTCACTTTCCTATAAATATAGCTGACTGCATTTCTGTTGTTTTTAAATTTAAATTTTTTAATTACTAAAAATTCATATATCTCACAGTCTAATGATCATCACTGTTATCAATAAAAAAATGTTAAGGACCTATTCATATTAAATTTTTTAACATGAGGTTCCCACTGTAAAGACACTTCCAAGTTTCCAAGTTATAAAGCATGGGGAATAGTTCTGAGGCTATCTGGGGTACAAAGCAGGAAGAGTGAACAGCCAAGGCAAACTGGGGGAAATGGCCCCTGGATAAACTGCCTGGGTTCGTTACCTGACCTGGCAGTTGAGTAGTCTAAGACATGGGGTTCCTGGACTTTTGAATTTCATGGACCACTACAATTTCAGATTAGATTTGGGAAATGACAAAAGACTGTCAACACTGTGTTTATGTCTTTACTTTAAAAAATAAAATCCATAAATTACTGCCTTCACTTACCATCATTTTATAAAAGAAATAATACAATCCCCCAGAAGAAAATATAATTTCAGAGTAAGAGTCCTTTAAATTAGTATTAGCAACTTATATTTAAAATAAAATCATGTATTATTTTTCTCATTTTATGCAATTATTTGTGAAATGTTTGTTGTGAGACCAGCAGTTGAGAATCAGAATCAACAGTCCAAAGCAAAGATTCCCAAACATGATCATTAGTTAAGAAGCACCTAGGGAGTTTTAAAAATAACGAATCCCGGGACTCAACCCCAGAACTACTGAATCAATCTCTGGAGTTACGTACCCAGGAATTTTGATGTACAGTTGGATTTGGGAACATCGGTCCAAAATATATATAAATAAGTACAATTTTTTAAGATTTTATTTTTACTCCAGAAAACCAATATTGCACTATATGCTAAGTAAAATTTAAATTAAAAAAAAAAAAAGATTTTATTTTTAAGTAATCTCAACACCCAGCTTGGGACTCAAACCTACAACCCCGAGATCAAGGGACGCATGCTTCACCAACTGAGCCAGCCAAGTGCTTCATAAACAAGTATAATTTAGGCAGTTCTTCATAACAGTTACGTCCAATCTGGTTGATGCAGGCAACAAAAGCTCCAGGAAGAAATCCTTTGGGAAGTCGGTGGAAGTGCTGCTTGGAATTCAGTTATGTTTATATGGCAGATGTACTAAGAAGAGTACATCTGACTTACCTTAGTGGGTGAGGTGTACTTAAAACAATAGTATGCCAGGAGCTAGAGTGTTGGCAGGAACTAGGAAAGGGTAGTAGGGCCATGGTTCTCCAGGGGGATTAAAACACTCAACGCAGGCTAAATAACCAAGAAGAAACTAAGGCAAAAATACAGGTTTTTCACTGGGACCACCGTGGCATATAGTATTGTTACTTAGAGTTACCATCTCAGCAAATCCCAAGTTTGGAAAATGTCATTTGTTTTAAGCCCTGTGATTTTAAGCTCCCTAAGGATTAACTAAGAAAGTGCTTAACACAGTGTTTATGCATAGGAAATGTTCAATATATATGCACTGAGTAAAGTCAATTTTTACTTTAAAACATTTTTTTAGGGACACCTGGGTGGCTCAGTCAGTTAAGCGGCTGCCTTCAGCCCAGGTCATGATCCCAGGGTCCTGGGATCGAGTCCCGCATCGGACTCCTTGCTCAGCGGGGAGCCTGCTTCTCCTTCTCCCTCCCTCTGCTTGTGCTCTCTCTGTCAAATAAATAAAATCTTTAAAAAAAAAAAACAAAAAAAACCATTTTTTTAAACTGTATTTTTCTTCCACACTTGGAAAAGGTTTTGAGATTCTGGGAAATGTACACAATTTAAAACAAGATAGGGTAACAGGTTTAATATATCACACTCATGAGTTCAGAACAAGGACCTTTTCCTTGTGGAAAAAAACATTCACAATAAAAGTAAATAATACACAGATCTTTCTCAGTTATCAAGAGTTGTAGAAAAGAACAAAATTGTTTATAATTTTGTAAGACCCTAATAAGTGACTCTGCAATACAGTTAACATTAAGTTTTTATATCAGGTTTACTTTCCAAACATTTTTCTTCAACTGATATCTATATTAATGTGAATTTTTTTCAGTATATACCAATTCATTTTGGGAGACCTGGCTGGCAGATGAAAGTTAATCCAAGATGGAACATTTGCCACCAGCAGTATGTGTAGGACACAGAATAGCAGAGCAGTCTAGAATTCAGATCCTGAAGCCAGACCATCTGGATTTGAGTCCCAATCCCACCTCTTACTGGCTTTTGCACATTGTTCAAACTACTGAGTCTCTGTGTCTCATTTTCCTTATCTGTAAAGTAGGGAATAATAATACTACCTACCTCTTACGGTTTTTATTAAAAGTAAATGGGTATGGGCGTCTGGGTGGCTCAGTCGTTGAGCGTCTGCCTTCGGCTCAGGTCGTGATCCCAGGGTCCTGGGATCGAGTCCCACATCGGGCTCCCTGCTCCACGGGAAGCCTGCTTTTCCCTCTCCCACTCCCCCTGCCTGTGTTCCTTCTCTCATTGTGTCCCTCTCTGTCAAATAAATAAATAAAATCTTTAAAAAAAAAAAAAAAAAGTAAATGGGTATGTGTAAAACATATATGGTAAGTGTTCAATATGTTGCTTTGACTAATTTGGAACAAGTACTGATTCCAGTTTTACAGACCTTTCTGACTTTTTTCAAAATATTTATTTATTTATTTATTTATTTATTTATTTGAGAGAGAGAGTACACAAGCCAGGCGGAGGGGAGGAGGGAGAGAAAGAGGAAGCGGAGTGCCCGCTGAGCCCAGAGCCAGAAGCAATGCAGAGCTCCATCTCACAACCCTGAGATCATGACCTGAGCCGAAATCAAGAGTAGGATGCTTAAACAACTGAGCCACCCAGGCACCCCACTTTTTGACTTCTTTTTAACTGAATAAGGATATTATTTTAATTCTCATGAAGTTATCACATACACAATGATATAACAATTAAGTTGTATCAAACACTCAATACATCAAAACTCCTGATCTCATTTTAAGCAAACTGATTTTTTTTTTTAAAAAGGTGGCATGCGCTCCAACTTCAGGTCAATTTAAACATTCTACCAGATGAGATTAATAGTGGGCAAAGCAAGCTAACATGGCCCTGAACACCTGTAAGCGTTTTTATTGGATATGCCAAAATGCAAGTCCTCAATGGACTTGAGAATCTTTTGACTTTTAACTTTTTAAATGAGCTATGGGTTGTCATCTATGGCATAAAGTTTTGAGAAGGAATGACTGTCCTTCCTTAGGATTAAATATAGATTATAGATTAGATCAGTGATCTTCATTATGTTGTGACTACATAAATTTTTTAAAAATATTTATATATGTATATATAAATATACATATATAAATATATATGTAAAAATAGAATGCTTTCTTTACAGACTAGTATTTGAGTTTATGTTAGTCAAATTTTTTAACTATAAGCAAACTGAGTTACATTTTTCTACTCTTATTTTTATTCTTGCTAATGTCAAGGTATAATACATAGACGCTATAAAAATTAAATATAAAGACTACGTAGAAACTTTATCTCTTAATAGCAAGTATCAGTTAATACTGAATGTTGACCCATCTTGTGGCTTTATACTGAACATAGAAAAGATGCATTCAGGGTCATTAAAAAAGACTATTGCTCAGTCATTATACATGTGTATGTATATGCAATTTCTTTTTTTTATAATTTGGATATTTTTCTTGTTTTTTTTTTTTTTTTAAGATTTTATTTATTTATCTGTCAGAGAGAGAGAGCATAAGCAGGGGGAGTGGCAGGCAGAGGGAGAAGCAGGCTCCCTGCTGAGCAAGGAGCCCGATTCGATTCAGAACTTGATCCCAGGACTCTGGGATAATTTGAGCAGAAGGCAGACAGTTAACCGACTGAGCCACCCAGGTGCCCCTGTATATGCAATTTCTTTGAAGAAATTCAGAGTTTTTTAAATTATAAAAACTAAATGGACAAATTAATTGCTTTAAGAAGAACTCACTAGCAAATTTCTTTGAGAATAAGTTGTTTTCATTTATTTCAGCTCAGTAAAAATCTATCGATGTCCTGCTATCATATTAAAGATATATTCATCCAGTTCACTTAAAATGATTTAAAGTTTACAAAACTTAAGCTTATATCCCACTTTTTCTGAAAATCTAAATTATTATATACAGGTTAGATTTATGCCAGACTTGAAGGTAGATGAACAATCTTTATTAAACGTTCAACAATCTACAGAGTGCATGGGTGGTTCAGTCTATTAAGCGTCAGACTCTTGATATCAGCTCAGGTCTTGATCTCAGAGTCTTGAGTTCAAGCCCCACAGTGGGCTCCATGCTGGGCACGGAGCGTACTTAAAAAAAAAAAAAGTTCAACAGTCCACAATATGGTTCTCAACTGGGGTCAATTTCAACCCCTCCCCACCCAGGGGACATTTGACAGCTGGGTCAATTTCAACCCCTCCCAACCCAGGGAACATTTGACAATGTCCGGAGATATTTTTGGATGTCTCAATGGTGAGAAGCGGGAGGGGGAACTGCTATTGGTATCCTGTGGAGAGAGGCCAGGGATGCTGTTAAATCTCTTATGGTACACAGGACAGCTCCTACTCTGCCTCAACAAAAAATTATCCAGCCCAAATGTCAATAGAGCCAAGTTTGAGAAACCTAGTCCATGCTTCTTCTAGAAGATATGCTGGTAATCTTAAGATTGGAAACCCAGAAATTATATGAAAACTCGTAAGAGAACAGCAATGAATGCTCTAAAGTGACCTGGGTGCAAAGGACACATGAGAGAAACAGGGTGTCCCCTTTATGAGCCCTCACAGATTTAAAACACACATAAATGAGAAAAAGCCAAGAGAGTTTTAAATTAAACTTTAAAGAACGGAAAAATGGGGGTGATGAGATTCTGGGTCAGATGTTAAAGAGAAGATGACAGCAGCCAAAACTTAGAATTGGAAATGTTCATTAAATAATGAAAACCAGTAGTAAGGGAGATATTTATCTCCATGATAACATTTTTAGTACAAGGAAACAGAATCTGAGAATTCAACAATTTCAAAATTGTAACATATCCAGAGATATACCATTTAATGTTTCTGCCTCAGGATAAAGGCAACAGGGGATGTTAAAAACAAGACAGCTCAAAATGGATTTGCTTATGCTAAATCACACATAACCAAACTGAGACTTAATTACAGTTTTGGCTCTCCCAGAAATGAAATCTTAAACTGATCAGGAGTCACCTGATCAGCATTAGTTAGATAATCTTCCTGATAGACCAGTCATCCCCTAAAGGAAAGTAACCTTGCAATAACCAATATGCTAACTTCCTTGTTCCTGCTCCCTTCTGCCTATAAAAGTCTCATTTCGTACAGCTCCTCGGAGGTCCTTTTCTATCTACTAGACTGGATCCTGCCTGACTCATGAACTGTTGAAAAAAAGCCAGTAAAATCTTTTAAATTTACTCAGTATTTGAACTGAACTCTTTGGATTCCCAAACATTCTTCAATGTACTAAATGAATAATAAAACATCAACGGGGAGAGGGTCAATGTTAAATAGTCTTCTTTGGTCTATCACAGTAATCATTCCCTTGCAAGCATCCTCAGTTCCTTTGCCCTTCTCTTGCTTTGTTGTACTTCTGATAAAATCCAATCCTGGTTACATACAGTTGTCTAATTCCTCCATAGGCCTATATCATGTCAGCTGAACAGAGCTGGAGAAAAACAGCCATCCATATTACTTGGTCTCACTTTTAAATTTTTGACCACAAAATTCAGGAGGGCCTTCAGGGGTGACCTTTAATCCTACATTTTCCTGGTCTGTTCACTCTCCTACTCTTTACAATTTGCCACTTCCTCTTGCTCATGAAACCTCCAATGCCATCTTTCCTCATTCTCAACTACTAATTTAGATTCTATTTTCACTAGGAAAATTGAAGCAATCTCTAATTACCTCATCTTCACATTATTAAACTATCTGCCTGTGCTCTACCTTCTTCTCTGCTCTTTTGGTCCCTGCTCCTAAGATCAATTCCTTCATTTGTGCATGGACCCCATGCCATTTCTTACTTAAGTACATTCTAAAACTGTACCCTCTTCCACATTATCAATTCCCCAATCCTCTAGATCTTTCCTATTCATCATAAACATACATCCCATTAATATCCATGTTAAAAAAAAAAAGACAAAAACCAAGAAAGTCGGTTACTCCATTCCCCTACTTAGTCCCACGTTATTTTTCTTTTCTTAGCAAATTCCTCCAAAGAGCTGTTTGTGTACTTGCTGTTTCTACTTCTCGCACCTCCCATTTACTTTTTTTTCCTCACACCCAAATCCATTACTATATATTTTCTACAAACATGGAAATTCTCCTACATGAAAATATAGCCATCAAAATCAGAGTTAACAATGATGCAATACTGCCATCTAATTCTCAGACCTCATTCAAGTTTTGTCAATTGGTCCAACAATGTCCTTTAGAACAATAGGACCAAGTCTAGAATGATATGTGACGGGCGCCTGGGTGGCTCAGTTGGGTAAGCAACTGCCTTCAGCTCAGGTCATGATCCTGGAGTCCCTGGATCGAGTCCCGCATCGGGCTCCCTGCTCTGCAGGGAGTCTGCTTCTCCCTCTGACCCTGCTCTCTCTCATTCTCTCTCTCAAATAAATAAATAAAATCTTAAAAAAAAAAAAGAATGATATGTGACAATATTGTCATGTTCCTTTAGTGTTCTTCAATCTGTAACAGTTCCTTAGTCTTTTCTTATCTTTAATGACTTTGACACTTTTGAAGGTTTCAAGCCAGTTATTTTGTATAATGACCATCAATTCTGAGTTTGTTTGATCTTTCCCCATGATTCAGATTAAGCATCTTTCACAGGAAATGATGCAGTCTCCTCATTGCCTTCAGTCAGGTGGCACAGGACTTAAATTAGTCCCATTACTGGTGATGCTAACTGATCACTTGATTAAGGTGATAACTACCAAGCCTCTCCAGTGTAAAGTACTCTTTTTCCCTTTGTGATTAACTGTGAAACTATGAATTATCTTTTTCATCAAACTTTCAATGTATTCATTTATTTTTGTCAGTATTCATGGGTTCCCATTTTATTCCATAGATTATCATTCAAAACATCATTATTTAGTTTGATTTTTTTTTTTTAAGATTTTATTTATTTATTTGACAGAAAGAAAGAGAGAAAGGGAACACAAGCAGGGGGAGTGGGAGAGGGAGAAGCAGGCTTCCCGCTGAGCAGAGAGCCCGATGCGGGGCTCAATCCCAGGACGCTGGGATCATGACCTGAGCCGAAGGCAGACGCTTAATGACTGAGCCACCCAGGCGCCATTTATTTTGATTTTTAAACTGTCCCATTATTTAGCCAGTGGGAGCTCCTTTAAGCTGGGATCTGTTTGACATGTCCTCACCATACTTTGAGCACTTCCTTACCTGTAGAACAATGTAGTTCAGGCTCATCTTGTACTTTCCCTGCCCCAGCCCTGGAATTAGCTATTTCTCCAGGGAGCTCTGGTTGCTTTTAAAGGAGAAAGATTTTTTTTTTTTTTTTTAAGATTTTATTTATTTGCGAGAGAGAGAATGAGAGACAGAGAGCACGAGAGGGAGGAGGGTCAGAGGCAGAAGCAGACTCTCCACTGAGCAGGGAGCCCAATGCGGGACTCGATCCCGGGACTCCAGGATCATGACCTGAGCCGAAGGCAGTCGCTTAACCGACTGAGCCACCCAGACGCCCAAGGAGAAAGATATTTCAGATTCTGATCAAGGAGGTTAGAGTAGAGCTTGGGAGTTTGTTTTCTTGTTACTGCCTTTAAATTCCCAAGATGATTCTAATGGTCACCAAGTTAGTTTTAAGGTCTGCTAATTAACAATGTTTCTCAGCCAGGGGTAAGAGCCACAATCACCAGTAAAGTTTTATAAAACTCCAGATGGCTGACCAACCTACACCCCCACAACTTAATAAATCAGATCTCCAGGACAAACTGGCCAAATAATCAAAAGCTGAGTGAAACTAGAGAGGAACTGTTGTTGTTCAAGTGTATGAAATCCACAAAATAAAGAATATCCTCTGGACTATCAGAAGTTGAATGCAGAAACAGATCAACATTTTACCTAACCAAGAAACAATTAGGATAGAGGAAAAGAAAAAGGGAAAAAAAAAAACATATCTAGGTACTCGACCTAGATAATATAGGCAAAATACTAAGAAAAACAAAAATGTGACTTCAGTTAACAACTAACGTTATATCTGCAAAAGAGTAAGTAAATAAACACTACTGCAGCATTTGTTACCTCGCATCACTAAAAAAGAATATTGCCATTAGTCTTCTTAGACTAGATCTGAAGAACAAAGTTATCTTAGTTCCAGACATTAACTAAATTCTGCAGTAAAATTCAAAATTCAAAAGGTCATGTATGAATTATACGGAAGTTTTCATTATTTTTCTTTTTTTTTTTTTTAAAAGATATCTTTTATTTATCTATTTGACAAAGAGATAGCACAAGTAGGCAGAGTGGCAGGCAGAAGGAGAGGGAGAAGCAGGCTTTCCGCTGAGCAGGGAGCCCGATGCGGGGCTCGATCCCAGGACCCTGGGATCATGACCCGAGCTGAAGGCAGCTGCTTAACCAACTGAGCCACCCAGGTGCCCCACGTTTTCATTATTTTTAAGTATCTCCTAGACCCCACCTTTCCTTGCCTTTCATAGCCGAAACTACTGAGATCGAACAACATCAAGTTTCTACTTGACAATGACAAGCACTGCCATCATGGTCAGAGCTAAAGGAAGAAAGCCAAGTGGAGTGCCACTTAGCTGAAAAGTTTCTTAAACATAAAAGAGAGCATAGCTAACATTTACACTTGGATTTTAAGTTTCTCTAATTAAATGCCAAAATCAAACATCTGTATCTTCTTAGCTTTGCAATTAAATTTCTTTTTTTCTCAATACAATACCACTGCCATCAATACTGGTTTTTATTTATATTTTACTAATACATACCACCACAGCAAATTAAGGTGAACATTAATAACTGAAGCCAAAAGACATTTCCCCAAAGAATATATGTAAATGCACATAAAAAGATGCTCAACATCATTTGTCAATAAAGTAAATGCAAATCAAAACCACAATGAGATATCACTTCATACCCACTACGATGGCTATAATCAAAAAGTCACATGATACCAAGTTTTGACAAGGATGTGAAGAAATCAGAATCCTCCTATTTTGCTGGTGGGAATGTAAAATGCAAAAACAGTTTGGGAGTTCCTCAAACAGTTAAACACAGAGTTACCATATGACCCAGCAAGTATATGCCCAAGAGAAATAAAAACTTATGTCCACACAAAAACTTATCCACAAATGTCCATGGCAGCATTATTCATAACAGCCAAAAGTAACAACCCAAATGTCCATAAACTGATGAATAGGTTAATAAAATGTGGTATATGCATGCATACAATGGAATATTACTGAGTAATGAAAAAAGTGAATTTTTTTTAAAGATTTTATTTATTTATTTATTTATTTGACAAAGAGAGACAACAAGAGAGGGAACACAAGCAGGGGGAGTGGGAGAGGGAGAAGCAGGCCTACCGCCAAGCAGGGAACCCGATGCGGGGCTTGATCCCAGGACCCTGGGATCACGACCTGAGCCAAAGGCAGACGCTTAACATCTGAGCCGCCCAGGCGCCCGAAAAAAGTGAATTTTAATTATATATGCTGTAACATAGATAAGCCTTGAAAACGTTATGCTTATTGAAAAATTCCAGTTACAAATGACCACATATTGTATGATTCCATCTATATGAAATGTCCAGAATAAGCAAATGCTTAGTGAAAGAGAGTAGATTAGTGGTTTCCTAAAGGTCCTAAAGGTTTCCTAAAGGTCCCTTGAGTTTGAGGACGAGAGAGAAATAGTTACTCCTAATGGGTACTGGCTTTAAGGGTGATGAAAAGTCCAAAGAAAGATCAGTAGTCAGAGGTTAGAAAGGAGGAAGAGTTAATAGGTGGAGCACAAAGGACTTTTAGAGCAGTGAAATTACTCTGTATGATATCCGAATGGTGGCTATGTCATTATACATTTGCCTAAATCCATAGAATGTGCAATATCAAGAGTGAACCCTCATGTAAACTATGGATTTGGGTAATAATGATCTGTAAATGTAGGTCCATCAATTGTGGCAAATGTACCACTCTGGTGGAAGATGCTGATAATGGAGGAAGCTATGCATACCTGGGGGCAAGAGACATATGGGAAATCTCTACCTTACGCTCTATTTGGCTGCGAACCTAAAACTGCTAATTTAAAAAGAAGTCTACTAAAAAAAAAAATCACCAGTTGGGTAGGGAGGGATGAACAGGTAACAGCACACGGGAGGTTTTTTTTTTTTTTTTTGGTGGAGGGGAGTAAAAATATACATAAGACAAAATTTACCATCTTAATCATTTTTTTTAAGATTTTATTTTATTATTTATTTGACAGAGAGAGACACAGTGAGAGAGGGAACACAAGCAGGGGGAGTGGGAGAGGGAGAAGCAGGCTTCCTGTGGAGCAGGGAGCCCAATGCGGAACTCGAACCCAGGACCCCAGGATCATGACCTGAGCCAAAGGCAGATACTTAACGAGACACCCAGGCACCCCCATCTTAATCATTTTTAACTGTACAATTCAGTGTTAAGTACATTCACCACCATCTATCAGCAGAATTCTTTTCATCTTCAAAACTAAAATTATACCCATTAAACAATAACTGCTCATTCCCTCCTCCCCTCTGCCCCAGCAACCACCATTCTATGTTCTGTCTCTATGAATGTGACTACTCTAGGTACCTCATATAAGTGGAATCATACAGTATTTTCTTTTTGTGGCTTATTTCACTTACCATAATGTCCTCAAGGTTCATCCATTTCAGCAGCAAAGGTCAGCATTTCCTTCTTTTTTAAAGCTTAATAACATTCCATTGTATCTACACACCATTTTGCTTATCCATTTATCTGTTGATCAATACCTGGACTGCTACTCTCTAGCTACTGTGAATAATGCTATAAACGTGGGTGTACAAATCTCTCTCAAGATCCTGGTTTCAGACCGCCTGACTCGCTCAGTAGGTAGAGCATGCAACTTGTGATCTCAGTGTCTTGAGTTCAAGCCCCACTTTGGATGTAGAACTTCAAACAAAAAAGACCCTGCTTTCAATTCTTTTGGTATATACTCAGAAATGGAATTGCAGGATTATACGGTAATTCCATGGTTAATTTTTGAGGAACCACCATACTGTTTTTCACAGTAGCTGCACCATTTTACATTCCCACCTATAGTGCACAGGGTTCTAAGTTCTTCACATCCTCACCAACACTTGTTTTTTTTGTTGTTGTTTTCACAGTAGCTATCCTAACAGGGGTGAGATAGGCCACAGGGGATTTTTAAGAGGTGAAACTATTATTTATATGATCTTGGAATGTTGGATACATAACATTATACCTTTGTCAAAGCCTACAGAATTCACAGCACAAGGAACGAGCCTTAGTCTATTAGTCATAGCCTTAGTGTATGCAATTTTTTATTTTATTTTATTTTTTGAGAGACTTCGAGCAGGGGAGGTACTGGTGGGGGCAAGGGGAGAGGGAGAGAGAGAATCTTAAGCAGGCTCCATGCCCAGCCTGGAGCCCCAAATGGGGCTCAATCTCACAACCCTGAGATCATGACCTGAGCTGAAATCAACAGGATAGCTTAACCAAGTGAGCAAGCCAGGTGCCCCTATCTATGCAATTTTTTAAAAAATCATTGAGAAAGTCAGAGGATCCCAAGAAAGAATGCAGACTGAGATTTAAAAAAAAAAAAAATCTAACTGTATTATAAATGTATGAAACAAGTTCACTGAGGGGGCTGGGGGGAGTAAATGGTGCTGACGTAAGTAACTAAGAATTAAGAGTCTGTAGAACTGGGGGGAAAAGGAACTGCATATAAGCACTGTACTCTAGTTGATAAAGTTGTTCCCCACAGGGCTACAGGTTAATAACTCTGATATTGCTATACTACAGCTATACTGAAAAGGAACAATTAAGCAAATGGATGGCAGCCAAAGGGAGTTGTCCCAAGTGGGAATTTACAGAGAAGCAAGAAGAGGCTAGGAGGATACATATACAAATGGATTACTGTTGGAGACATCATTAAATATTTAATTTAATATAGACACATATTATGACATATAGAATTATTTATAGATACAGTGCACCTACACATGTATTTCTTTGTTTTATCAGCTGAGAGAGACTAAAAGAATAAAACTGCAGTAGCAAGTACATCTACCACCTGTATCTTGGTCTCTAATACCATTCTCCAATAAAAGGAACCAGGGCCCTTTGTAGAAATGGCTGATTCTAGGACTGGGACAGAAAATATGCAAGATGAGCCTGGACCATCTTATAGTCCAAGGAAGTAAAGCTGTTCTTTAAAAAAGTCCTTATTGGGGTGCCAGGGTGGCTCAGTTGGTTGAGCATCCAATTCCAGGACCCTGAGATCGAGCCTCATGTCGGGTTCCCTGTCAGTGGGTAGTCTGCTTTCCCTATCTCCCTCTCCCTCTGTCCTTCCTCCTGCTCATGCGCGCGCTCTCTCTCTCTCAAATAAATAAATCTTTTTTTAAAAAAAAGTCCTTACTGATGGAGATGTGTTACAGGGGCACAGCAGCCAACTGAAAGCGCTCACAATGGCCAAAGCTGCAACAATCTGAGCAAAATAAATGAAGCAGCATTGGATTATATCCTTGAGTCCATACTGCTATAAATGAATGAGTAAATTAATAAATGGGGGAGAAGAGATAAATTTTCCATGCAGAATTCCAATAAATTATGTAGCTACTCCAATCATAAAAAAGGGAGCATAACCCCTTTCTCTTTAAGTGTGGGCTACAACAGTGACTTCCTTCCAGAGAGTACAGTATAGAAAAAGGGGAAAAAATAACTTTACAGGGAAGAAATATGAAAAACACTACTTCAGCCAAGTGAGCAAAATCAAACAGTAATAAATCCTACTGATAATATGTACCTTTGAAATGATGTGATGAAAATGGCACTTGATCATTCTCCCCAAAACACGTAACCCCAGTCCGATCACAAATAAAAACATCAAACAAATTCCAGTAGAGGCACCCCGCAATATACCTGACCAATACTCCTCTAAATTCTCAAGGTCAAGAACAAGTCTGAAGAAATGGCAGACAAGAAGTGCCTAAGGAGGGCGCCTGGGTGGCTCAGTCGTTAAGCGTCTGCCTTCGGCTCAGGTCATGATTCCAGGGTCCTGGGATCGAGTCCCACATCAGGCTCCCTGCTCTGCGGGAAGCCTGCTTCTCCCTCTCCCACTCCCCCTGCTTGTGTTCCTGCTCTCGCTATCTCTCTCTCTGTCAAATAAATAAATAAAATCTTTAAAAAAAAAAAAAAAAAAAAGAAGTGCCTAAGGAGACATGAAAATTAAATATAACATGGAACAGAAAGACGTTAGGTAAAAACTAAGGAAATCTGAATAAACTTTGGATTTTAGTTAATAATAATATACTAATATTCATTATTTGTAAGAAATGTACCATTCTGATGTATCAATAGAAAAGCAAGTGCCAGTAACTCCAGGCTGATGGCCTCTTACTTCCTGGAGTCAATTTTATAGCTTGGTATTATATCTACATGACTAAGAGACCTGGGTCATTACAGGAGATCTTTATTGTTTCCAACATCCAGGAAAACTTTCTCCTCACAAAATAAACTTCTGGACTTCTTTTTCACTACCCCTTCCTCAGTCCCTGCAGTTCGGAACTTCCTTCACTCAGCCTGAGGTTAGGTAAACTTCAACAAGCCCTGAGCATCAATTCTGACCATTATGCAAAACACCCATCTATTCTGGCAGGTGATATCAACATGGCACAGTATGGCAAACAAAAGGTGGGCTATAAATTCCAGGTAAGACACAAAAGCCCTTTACCATCAAGCTCTTAAAATGATGGTGGGCCATGTTAGACTGTGAAAGACCTCAACTCTAAAATATCTGCTTCATCACTTGTATTACTGCCTTTTCTTAACCCTCTTGCTATTATTCAAATATCCATAAATAAATAAATATGCATGTGTGTGTTTGCCTCTACAAAGCAGTCATTAATTCCCTGAGGACAGACACCATAAATTCTCTATTTTGGGGTACCTTATACTTATTCCCTTTCTTCCTTTCTAATGAAACCTACTCTTGTTCAGGTGGCAATGTGCCCAGCTTTGGATAGTGAGACCTAAGGGGAAGTTTGTTGTAGAAACACTGGGAAAGCTTTTGCCTTCCTGACAAAGAGGCAGACATATTTGATGTTGTTACTCTTTCTTTTTCTTACTTTCCTTTTTTTTCTTTTTTTGGCCTTAAATACAGACAAGATGGTTGGAGCTGGAACTTGCAACTGAGGGAAAGTCTAAAACAGTCCTGAAAGTGCTAAGTTCTAAATCCAAGCCAGTGACTGCCTACCCAATATCTTATTATATAAGACAAGCTATTTGTTTAAGGACCTGTTAAAAAAAAAAAAAAAAAAAACCAAGTTGTAGCCCCCAGCACCATAAACAGCAGTGATAAGTGTGACTTCAAAAGAAAGACTACAGTATACACCTCCTGAGCTTTCACAATAGGATTGGAAAGGAGGTAGAAGATCTGAACAATCCCAGGGGGAACTATTAAGCAAAAACCCTTAAAGGGATCAAAAACTTCAAATGGCCCAAACCCTAAACTTACAGGTAGGGCATATCAGAAGTCAGTATGCCCTAATCTTTTTTTTTTTTTTTAAGATTTTATTTATTTATTTGACAGAGAGAGACACCGTGAGAGAGGGAACACAAGCAGGGGGAGTGGGAGAGGGAGAAGCAGGCTTCCTGCCAAGCAGGGAGCCCGATGTGGGGCTCGATCCCAGGACCCCGGGATCATGACCTGAGCCGAAGGCAGACGCTTAACGACTGAGCCACCCAGGAGCCCCTCAGTATGCCCTAATCTTAGCAGACATCTTTCCAGGATCCTGGGGTCACAAAATATTTCAAGAAAGTCTCTAACATAAAAAACAAGAACCAAAACTAGCAAAAAGGGAAACAAAGCAACTTAGAGGCTACAAATATTATGCAAGGGTAAGAAAACTAAACACAATAAAACAAAAAACCTATTTTTGGTATACACAAAGACCTAAGAGAAGGTAAGTGGAGGATGCTATGTTAAAAGTACATTCAGAAAACTGGGTGTCTCAGTGGGTTAAGCATCCGACTCTTTTTTTTTTTTTTTAAAGATTTTATTTATTTACTTGAGAGAGAGAGAATGAGAGAGAGAGAACACATGAGAGGGGATAGGGTCAGAGGACAAAGCAGACTCCCCGCCGAGCAGGGAGCCGGATGCAGGACTCGATGCAGGACTCGATCCCGGGACTCCAGGATCATGACCTGAGCTGAAGGCAGTCGCTTAACCAACTGAGCCACCCAGGCACCCAAGCGTCCGACTCTTGATTTCAGCTCAACTCTTGATCTCAGGGTCATGAGTTCAAGCCCCACACTGGGATCCACACTGGGCATGGAAACTACTTTAAAAAGGAAAAAAAAAGGGCGCCTGGGTGGCTCAGATGGTTAAGTGTCTGCCTTCGGCTCAGGTCATGATCCCAGGGTCCTGGGATTCAGTCCCGCATCGGACTTCCTGCTAGGCGGGGAGCCTGCTTCTCCCTCTGCCTCTCTCTCTACTCTCATGAATAAACAAACATTTTAATAAAAAGAAAAGGGGGGGTGGGCGGCTGGGTGGCTCAGTCGTTAAGGGTCAGGATCCCTGCTCAGTGGGAAGCCTGCCTCTTCCTCTCCCACTCCCCCTGCTTGTGTTCCCTCTCTCACTGTGTCTCTCTCTGTCAAATAATAAAAAATCTTTAAAAAAGAAAAAAAGAAGTACACTGAGAAAATAAACAAAAAACAGCTCTTAGAAATTAAAAATACAATAGCAAAATAATTAAAAACTCAGTGTAACAATTTTCAGTTCCCAGTAGTAGCAAGCTAGGTTTTTTGGATCACCTATCACTATTCTACTGGGTAACAACTTTGAAATATGGATAAAATATATTTCAAAAATGTAAAGCATCAAAGACAAGCCAAGATAACAAGGAATTACAAAGTCACAAGCAAAAAATGAGAACCCAAAAAGGGAAAAAAAAAAAAAGCATACAAGCTACTTTTTCCCTGAGGATGTTTGCCAATCCTGAAAAACAGGATCTTTGTTTTGATAACATAGCACAAGATATAGGGACAGAAATCAAAACCCAACAACCATACAAAGGAATTTCAAGCCCTGAACTTGGTTTAAGGTAGTCCCAGACTAGGAGTGATCCCAGGCACACAGAAAAAGAAAATACAAATCCTATACATAACATGGAATACCACAAAGTAAACATAAAGGATGATTCTCACATAAAACATGTTAAATGAAAGAAGACGAAAAAGAATATACAATGCATGATAATATTCATGTGAAGTTTAAAAAACCTACAAAATAATCAAAGGCAATACAAGTCAGAATAGTGGTTACTTTTGGGCAGATATTTACTGGGAATGGCATGAAGGCAACTTCTGTATCTTCATCTTAGTGGGAATTACAGAAGTGTGTTTATTTTTTTTAAAAAAATCTTAATGTTGTACATGTAAGATCTGTACACTTTAATGTATGAATGTTATATCTTAATGAAACTTAAAAAAAAATGAAGGTAAAAGAAGTTAACAAATGTTGACTCAAAAAGTTAACAAATGTTGATTATATCCAGCCTTGGCAAACAGTAAAAGATGTTATTTAGTTCGTGATCTAAGTCTAGAAAATTGACTCAAAAGTTATAGTTTGTATTTATTCAAAAGCTATTTACCATAGCTGTTTCAATAATTTTGACTTTTATAATTTCTAATGGAAAAAAATCTCAACTAACCACCACTAACATTGTCAAAAATCTCTCAGAATCAACACTTGTACTCACTAAAAACCAATCTTTTATGTTTTCCCAATTCATTAAGGCTCAGATAATTTACATGAGAACGTTAACTGTTCCCATTTTTAGAATCCAAAGGTTCGGGGCGCCTGGGAGGCTCCGTCAGTTAAGTGCCTGCCTTCGGCTCAGGTCATGATCCCAGGGTCCTGGGATTGAGCCCTACATCGGGGCTCCCTGCTCAGCAGGGAGTTTGCTTCTCCCTCTGCCTCTCACTTGTGCTCGCTCTCTCTCCTGCTCTTTCTCTCAAATAATAAAAAAAAATCTTTAGAATCCAAAGGGTCATAAGATACGCCATCACTAAAAAATAATCATTTGTACTCAATCAAGGAAATGAGAATTCCAGACCTAAAAGAAAAAAATTTCATATGAATAGGCACAATCAGTTATATTTCCAGATTATAAAAAGGATCCCTAAAGGGGCACCTGGCTGGCTTAGTCGGTAGAGCATCAACTCTTGATCTGGGAGTCATGAGTTCAAGTCCCACACTGGGTGTGGAATCTACTTAAAAACAAAGGATCCCTAAAGTTAAAGATAAAAGAAATATACATGCTGGGGGGAAAAAGCCTAAATACCCTTAGTATGCAAAACATCTGATGATATGAGTTATAGCAATTCATTGATTTCCTCATTCAACAAATAATTCAGTGCCTATTATATGCCCATTCCTTCTGAACAAATTAGGTATACAGCAGGGCTACAGCAGGAACAAAACAGATGACTTTCACTCTGGAAACAACAAAATAATGGTGTGGAAAAAAACAGGAAAATTTGACTCTATATAAACATTTATATTTTTTCAAACTACAAGAAATATATAATAGTAATACTTCACATATTTCATGAGGCATCGTGAAAGTCTGATGATTAGTTTTCCATCAAGAACTTAAGGAAAAATTGCTCCTAAGCCCCAAATATCAATAACTAATTTGGATGCAATAGGGACATTTTACAAAAACTTTTATTCTTATTGTTCTAGATTTCTTTCTCTTGGGCTCTATCCAAATTCTAAATGCTAAATCCCACATTACAAAAAGCAGTCAGACATCATCTTACAATGCCTTACAGCAGCTCCCTATGGTGTAAAAGAGGTGGTTTTAAAGAACTAGTCAATGAAAATCCTGTGAAAGTAATCACAGAATACAACTTATTATAAGGAAAAAAGGAAAATGCTTAAAAGCACAGGTGACAATATTAAAATTAACTGTATTAACAGATTATTTTTAAGCACAATTTTCAATTTTAAAGCATCTATCATTCTGCCATCAATTAAAGGTGATACCTCAAAATATTCCAAAATATTTTTGTTATATGAGAAAATTAGTGCATGATCAGCTCATGAAGCTATTAATTAGAGCAAAACTGGAGGATCAAAACTTACTACATTTCCCAATGAACACCTCTCAGCCTCAGAAAAAGCACTGGAACTAAACTGATATAGAAGTAAAAACACTAACTCATATATAAGGAAAAACAGTATAAACAAACTGCAGAAGTAACATATATTTAAAAAATACCAATAAATAACAAACTGCAGAAGTAACATATATTTAAAAAATACCAATATTAAAAAATACCAATTTAAAAAATACCAATAACACATTGTTAAAAGAACGAACACCCTTCAAATATTCTTGCAGAGGTGATAAAATCAATAAACTTTCATCTTTTAAAACCCAGGGGGATTCTTCCTCCTGCCACTAAAGCATTCAGAAGGAAGAAATAATCCCTTCTACTAACACAAACTACAACTTCCTTCTGTGGATTTTTAAATGGTCTAAAAATCAAGTTTATTATATGCTAATAAATAAATAATACCTGTGTGTGTGTGTTCATAAATGTAAATCAAGGGGCGCCTGGGTGGCTCAGTCATAAGTGACTGTCTTCAGCTCGGGTCATGATCTCAGGGTCCTGGGATCCAGCCCCACATCGGGCTCCCTGCTCAGTGGGAAGCCTGCTTCTCCCTCTCCCGCTCCCCCTGCTTGTGTTTCCTCTCTCCCTGTGTCTCTTTCAAATAAATAAATAAAATCTTAAAAAAAAAAATGTAAATCAAGCATTCAGCCAAATCAACCTCTTAGCCTGGTCCCAATCTACCCTGCATCACTACTTTCAGCCATCCCATACTCAAAATTCAAGCCAAACCTAACCACTACACTCAGGTCAATCCAGCAAACAGTTACTAAAGATCTGAGTAGCATCAGGCTCTATGCCAGGCGGTGTGCTGACAAGGGAAAATACAGCAATGAATCAGATAATGATTAAGCAATTAATAAGACATGATCTCTGCCCTCTAGGAACTTAGGCACCTATATGCAAAATCTTCCTTATTCCAAAGCGCATGCCAAGTATCTTTATGTTAGATCTGATTTACAAAGCCTGGACTAATACATGCACCAGCTTTTGTTTCCTATAAAACAAAACCTTTATATAATCTTTTCCCACAAGTTTTTAATACGCTGTAGGTAGGACTATGTTCCCAAAACAGAATTTTTCTTTTTTGCTTGAGCTAAAAATGTTTAAGGACTGAAGACTAATAAATAAGACAGCACCTACAAGTGCCATAATTATAAATCATTACTATTCTCTTCTTTTCTTTCTTTCTTTTTTTTTTTTAAAGATTTTATTTATTTGACAGAGTTAGCGAGAGCAGGAACACAAGAAAGGGAGTGGGAAAGGGAGAAGCAGGCTTCCCTCGGAGCAGGGAGCCCGTTGTGGGGCTCGATCCCAGGACCCTGGGATGATGACCTGAGCCGAAGGCAGACACTTAACGACTGAGCCACCCAGGCGCCCTATTCTCTTATTTTCTGCCTGCAAATAGGGACTCGTGGATAGGAAAAAGTTGGTAAAAAAATTTTTTAAGGATTTTATTCATTTATTTGAGAGAGAGAGCACGAGCAGGGGGAGGAGCAGAGGGAGAGAGAAAAGCAGACTCCCCGCTGAGCAAGGAGTCCTGTGTATACTGTTCCCAGGACCACAACCTGAGCCAAGGCAGACGCTCAACTGACTGAGCCACCCAGACTCCCCGGTAAAATAGGCTTGTAAGTATCCAGCCAAACTCACAATTACAGACTGGGGGAAGGAGAAATAGCTTAAGTGTTCCAAAATAAAGGCAGGGAAGGGGAGTGGAACTGAGTGGTTTAAGGAAGCAGCAAATGCAGAGGAGAGATATTGGTTAGAGGCCATTCTCCAGCTTCCACCTTAATACAGTCAGGATAGAATGGTGGCATAAATAGGTGTCTTGATTAACTCTCAGCCTCCTTAACTAAGAACAATAGCTGTAATACAATATTGAACACAACAATTCCTATCAACAAAATGGAACATAAGATACAAATATTTATACCATGACTATTTTCCAAAGGTTTGAATGTACAAGAAATAACTGTAACATAAGGTGGTAGTCCCATAAGAAAGATGTTATCCAGAATGTGTACTCTGAAAAAAAGGGGGGTTCAGAGGAACTGGTCAACTGAAGACCTTTGGGACAGTGATACCAACACAGAGGAGTATTTTGGAGTTAGGAAAGAATATCACCTCAAAATGACTCTAAGTTTCCTCGTAGCAGGACCATATTACAAACCTTCATAAATTTCACCATACATTCACAGTGCTTCCCCATAACAGACACTCAATAATTACTTTATTGTTTAAACTAAATTCCTACAGCAATTTCATGGCCTTTGAAAAAAGCAATACCATTAACTTTAATTAACAAGGAGTCTTCACTGTCAACCTCCTCTACACGGATTTTCTAAAAAATGTGAAGTAATGCTCAAGTCAATATTACAGAGATAGTCTAACCACTATGGACTACAATGGAACTACACTGCTGTCTTCTAGACAAATCTATTAATGTGGTCTAAGATTTATTTCACCAGCTATTTTTACAGTCACATCACAGAGCTATAAGTCAGGTAAAGTCACAAGAACTACCTTTAGGTCAGTTCTTCCCCAACTGTACAAGTTTTTAACCCAAACACTAAACCTTAACTTCATAATCTTGGTTTCAACTTATTTAGACATTCTTGAACTGTTATCTAGACCACTTAATCCATCATCACCTACAAAGGCCTTCAGAACCATAAAGACCATCCTCCAGGATGCACTTTTTAATCAGTAATCAATATTCTGGGTAATGAACTATGAATTCAATTGGGCAAAACATGCGTGATCAGCTATAGGCATCATTTTAGTCAGTGAAAACAAAGAGATTAATCCAGTTCTATACTCCCAAGACTCAAAAGTCTAGTACATTTACAGCATAGATATTAAATAAATGCTATAAGGACAAAGATAAAGAAACATTAAGGGTTAAGACTGGGGGTATCCACTGAATCAAGAGCATGAGCGGGATGCCTGGGTGACTCAGTCAGTTGAGCATCTACCTTCAGCTCAAGTCATGAGACTAGAGTCCCGGGATCGAACCCTGAGTAGGGCTCCCCGCTCAGCAGGGAGTCTGCTTTTCTCTCTGCCCCTCTCCCTGCTTGTACTCTCTCTCTCTCAAATAAATAAATAAAATCTTAAAAAAAAAAGGGAACGAGCTTTGTCAAATGCACTTAATAATTTAATGAAAATAACAATGGCTTTTAAATTATATACTCTTAAAACTAAGGGCCAAAAATCACATAGACCAGGAAACTAAGGCATAAAAAAGGTTTATCGGGGGCACCTGGGTGGCTCAGTTGTTAAGCGTCTGCCTTCGGCTCAGGTCATGATCCCAGGGTCCTGGGATCGAGCCCCACACTGGGCTCCCTGCTCAGCGGGAAACCTGCTTCTCCCTCTCCCACTCCCCCTGCTTGTGTTCCCTCTCTCACTGTGTCTCTCTCTGTCAAATAAATAAATAAAATCTTTAAAAATAAAAAAAATTTTTTTTAAATAAATAAAAAAGGTTTATAAGACCTAATAAATTAAGTCAGATATTGGAAGCTACCTTCTAACTTCCAGAAGAGTCACTTCATTTCCCTTGGGGAGCAAATTTCTGAATAAATCATGATATGAATATAACGTGCTCAGCCATATTTTTTTCATATCTATATACACATTCACAATCCATAGATTTTTTTTTTCTTGGCAAAATTTGGCGCCTCAAACACCAAAAAAGTATCTCGTAATAAATAAAACTTATTGACTAAACATATAACTTCTCCAACTCTAATTTTCTTCCTTGTAAAAAGAGCTAATAATTACAAAATCTGATTTGTGAAATCATTGATTCATACTTGGACTCTTTTTGATCCAACCATTCTTCCTGTGATAATAAAAAAAAAAACACAATAAACAACACTTAAGATGCTATCTTATAATTATGTTGCAGCCTGAAGAAATGAAGACACTGTTATCTCTTTGTTTGATATTACCCAGAACACAGAACCAAGTCTCTAGCATATATTCAATGCTTACTTAAATGCTCATTTGGAACCCCTGAAATACCTTGAAGCACAGCTCAAATCTAGTACCAGTTAATTCATATCCCCTCACAACCACACACAACAAAGTCTGACGTAACAGACTTAGCCTATCACTATTAGTTCTGTCCCCCAGAGTCAGTACTAAAGTGGTTCTCTATTTTATTATTTTCAAATTTAACATAAGACTTAAGAAGCATTAAAATAGCAATGAAACTCCAAAGAATATAAGGAAAAAACTTAAGCTTGAGTGCATAACTGCATTCATATTTTTGTAACAACATGTTCCAATAATTAAACCTTTGGGATAGTAATGTGATCCTAAACATGAAATAATAGAACTGGTTTCTAAACTCAGAATTTCAAGAGAATTCTCCCAACCTCAAATTCCTCAATGACAAGAGCACAGTATAGGTGTTTGTTACAATCCACTGGAAGCACAATATCCTTATTCAAAACAGAACAGTAAAAACAGGAAGTCCAATCAAATTTTTCTAAGGTCTCTTCTGGTCCTAACAATAGCCCGCTACAACAACTTCTACTTACCTAAGGTTTAAGCATCCAGATGATACTGGTTGATTCTCTATCATTTAGTTTCTAATAAATCTCTCCCTCAAATCCTAAAACCACTAAAAAGTTTGAAACATGGTGCATTAAATTTTAAGAGGAAACTTAATTTAAAACCTTTTTTCATAATTTCCAAAGCGCTACAAAACATTTTTTAGTTAACAGAAATTCCCATCTCTTCTACAGTTTACCTTTCCAAACTGCTGAGAAACTATTCAAATGCTGAAAGTAACTAACCAAATTACAGGAGACAATGTGGGATTGCTAATCACTTCTGAATGCACTATAAATTATAACTTAAAAAAACTTTTAAAAATCGCATTTTAATCTTCACTAAAATACTGTTTCTCCTTCAAACTGTTTTTCTGTAGTATGATAGAAAGTGCTTTTTAAATCTAAAAGTTAAATCTAAATATTACTCTACTCTTCCTATGTGTACTTTAAAAAAATATTCTGAGTACATTTTTGCTTCCTCTGAAACGTGGATCATTTAAGTGTGTAAAAAACATATTTTCTAATTATAAAAATGGAAAATAAAACTACATCCATCTACTTTAATTGACGACGCACTATAATCAATTATAAAATGTACAAAATCAAAGGGAAAAGACCAATAATGCCTGAGAATCTAAAGTAAAGGGTTAAATTTTATATAATTCATTTACTACATAATCCTCCCTAATATAAGAACAATTAATGCTATCTAAGAAACGAATGTCTGAGGTATTTTCTCTTGGGTGGTGTGTTTACAGACTGGGCAAACACTTGTCCGGAATGTTGCAGGAGATTCCTGGGCTGGCTAAGTGTTCTCCTAGATGAACTCTAAAGTCTCTTTCAGTTCTAAGATTCCCAATCTGTGGTTAAGAGGTGAAAAATAACCGAAGAAAACATTTTGCCCTTCAATTAACCAATCTACCTTCATTCGCATCCTACATGCTCCTACCGAGATAAAAAAGTTCTTTCTCCCCTTTCTCTGCAGTGGTTTCACAAGACCCTCGTTAACAAAAGGCACGGAAAATGTGCACAGGTGGGATAAAAAGGGGAGTGGCTGAAGCCCGGCAGCTCTCGGGACAGCGCCCCCACGCCCCTGGTCCCTCGGCTGCACCTGAGAAATTACTACCCTCCACACCTCCACCCTTGTGAAGCCGCGTCGCGAGCAAATTCTCCGACCTATTTCAGTCCACCCGCACCTTGGCCAAACACTGGGCATTGTCTCAAACCTTCAGCGCCCAAGAAAGGCAAGGAGGAAAGAGAAAACAGGGAGAACGAGTGGGAATAAAGAACGGCGGAAGGGGAAGTAAAGCTATCGGGAAGCCCTACGCTCCTTTCGGCAAAATTGGCTTCCCCGTCGATCCATCAATTTAATTCAGATTCCAAAAGCCAACCCCCCTCCCCCCCAGCCCAAGGTAGCAGCCGGGGATAGCCCAGCCGGAGTCCCCGAGGCCACGCGCGGATTCGGGGCACACAGACTGGGAGAGGGAAATGGGTTTGTGGGCTGGGCCTGGCTGGCCGGAGGCCGGGCTCGGAACAAAGCCGCCAGGCTCCCCCTACCTGGGGCGAGGGCGGTGGGCGGCGCCTCGAGGCTCCCCGCGCCGTCCTGGCCCGGCGACGCCCTCACCCCGGGGACCCTCGCCCGGGCTGGGGGCCACAGCGGGCCCCCTCCCCGCCCGCGAACAGCGCCCCTTCGGGACAATGGACCCCCTCCCCCGCCTCCGGGCGAAGAGATACAAAGGGAGAGGAGCGCGGCCCGGCAACGAGCCAGGCGTCCGGAAAGTGAAGACGAAGGAGACAGGGAAAGGGAGAGGATGGCGGCGGACGCGGGAGCCCCGCGGGCCGCTCCTCCCCGCCGTCCAAGGCGCTGCCCTCAGCCCGGCCGCGGCGGCAGAGGCGGGAGCGCAGACCAGCAGCCCACTCAACCCCGGCCGAGAGGGAAGAGGGGTCTGCACACAAAGAAGAGTGGAACCCCCGCCCTCCCCTAGCGCCAGAGGCGGGGATGACCCAAAGGGCTCTGGCCGCGACGGTCAGCGGCGCCTGCCCGGCCCGCGCCCCTCGCGGGCCGGAGTCCGCGCGGGGCGCCCCTCACCCGGACTCACCCACAGCTCTGTGCCCCAGCTCATGGCGGAACTTGAGGCGACTCGGGGCGTCTGGCCGCTCCGCTGTCCGTCCGTCTGTCGGATTTGCCCTTAGTCTGTCCGACCTCCCACTGGCTGGCCGACGGGCTCGGAGCTCCGCAGCTCTGCCTCCGAAGGTGCCGCCACCCCCGGGCTCCCCAGTGAGTGAGAAAGACGCGACTGGAAAAGCCGCCGCCGACGCCGCGTCCCCGCCTCCCAGAGCCGGCAGGGAGGGGGCCCGGGCTGAGGGGAGGCGGGACGCGGAGAGGGGAGGGGGCGGGGCGCGGTGCACCCTGGGATCGCGGCGGACCCGCTCTCGCTGGGCCTCCGCGGGCGAGTTCCCTGGCGGAAGGGTCTCCCGCCCCGCAGGTTCACCTGCTAGGTCTCTTCCCGCTTGCCCGTTGGGTCTCGGACAATCCCACCGCCGCCGCCACTCGCATCGCTGTCTCCAAGGTGGAAAGGGAGAGAAGGGAAAGACGCCCACCACCCTTCTCTGCCCTGAGACCCCTTAGACCCCTTAGATGAGCCAACTCCAGTCACCCTCCCTTCCTGCCTTTTGCGTCCTCCACCTGGGCGAAATCCTGGCAGATGCCTCTTAACAAATCCTTGGATTTACGTAGTCGGAGATTTGTGTTTATTTTTTTTAAAGTCTTGATTGGTAAGGTGATCTTGGGAATAACCAAAATGTGTAGTCGTTGAACGTCAAATGTGAATGCAACGTGCCCCGATTCTATTTTTAATAAAACATTTTAATTTTATAAGTTCTGTAAGGAAATCATAAAAAGAGGCAGATCTTTCAGCATTCATTTTGGGATGTTGCCGTAACAAGAGATGAAAGACGCGGACCAATGTGAGCCGAGCTGTCACCTGCAGGAAACGAGAACCGAGCTTGCCCCAGCGGTAGGTTGCCCCAGCGGAGGAATGGGTACCTGGTCTGTGGGGGCTGGACGCGGACCAGATTCCTCTCCGGTAGTGCAAAGAACCTATTGGAACTTCAGACACCTCTCACTCAGAATATGGGAATCTTGGAGGCCGGTCCACCATTTCCTTTTTCCTCTGTGGAGTTACTTCCCGGCCTTTCTGAGCAATCATTAACTGCAATCAGCCGGTTTGGCGGGTACTATTAGATACCAGATACACTTAGCAACTCCTAACATATGCTTTAGCGTTAATTACTTGTCTCCCAAACACACACACACCCCAGTCCAGTCACTAGCACAGTACTCCTCAGTGTTATGACAGCTGAACATAAGAAGTTCTCCAAACCGGAGTGTCAGCATTTGAAACTCCTCCCCTTATACGGCCTGCTCTGGCGCCCTAATCTCTTATGCTTCAGTCCTTCAGTCCTTCAGTCCTGTCAATTTCCACTATTGAAAGGAAATTTCTCCTCTCCCTCTTAACTCCCTAGACATCATGAATGCATTTAGCAATTACAAGTAAGATTAGTAATGGAAAGTATATTTATTAAATGGATGTCTCATTATTCAGAACCATTCCATACTAAGGTTTACTGTATCTAAGTATTGTCATAAAAGTTAAGACATGTGGAGCATAATTGAAGCCAAAATTTCATGCTTTCCCTTTAAAAAATAAAATAATCTGCCATTCACATTGAAGATTATCCTTAACCATACTGTTTACACAATTTCCCAAATGAACATGAAGTCTTATGTCCTAGATGAACATTTTTCTTCTCCCGAAGTTTCTGAACAGAACTCCACACTTAGAACAATTCATTTCCCTTCAAAAAGTTAGATTTTTGGCCAACAAATTCAGGGAATATTTCTGTTATCCTACATTGCTATAAAATTTAAATATAATTCATATAACCAACTTCACTTGATAATCTTCATAAGTATTTGTAACTTGCAAAATTTTATATTAAAATTCACTATTTACTTCAAAGTCTTTAGGCAAAAATGATTAAAAAGTGAAAACTATCACAACAAAAGAGTAAGTATGTTCTGTGTTATATTATGTTATAGAAATAATAAAGATGAATCAGCTTCCAAAGTATTCCTTTCTATAACCAATCTCTAAAATAGTATAGGCACATTTTAGCTAACAAACATCCAGAGGTGCTTTACACACACAAATATAGTCACACACAAATATATATTATTAGCATGGTAGTTCTTAAAAATGTTGAGGGGCTCCTGGGTGGCTCAGTTGGTTAAGCGACTGCCTTCGGCTCAGGTCATGATCCTGGAGTCCCTGGATCAAGCCCCGCATCCGGCTCCCTGCTCGGCAGGGAGTCTGCTTCGTCCTCTGACCCTATCCCCTCTCATGTGTTCTCTCTCTCTCATTCTCTCTCTCTCAAATAAATAAAATCTTTAAAAAAAAAAAAAGTTGATTTTTTTTCTTTGAAAGAGAGTGTGGGGGCAGGGCGGGCAGGGGGTAGGCGGAAGAGCAGAGGGAGAGGAAGAGAGAGAAACTTAAGCAGGCTCCATGCTCAGCACAGAGCCTGCCGCCTGGATCTCAGGACCCTGAGATCATGACCTGGGCTGAAATCAAGAGTTGAACATTTAACCGACTGAGCCACCCAAGCACCCAAGAATGTTGATTTTTTACATAATCAGAATCCACTGGGTTTTAAATTATTCATATATATATAAGATTTATTCTTTATGGACCCATGACAAGGCACTTTGTGAGCAGTTCAAACATCACTTTTCTCTCTAAAAAAGATAAAACATGACTTTGCATCTTGAAAGCAAAATCACTTTAGTATAACAGCAATCTATTATTTCCGATGCTACTACCCCCAAGTCATATTTTGCATCATTAAGGGATGCAAAATTCCGTCAAACCAATTATCTTATACCTTTTTGCTACTTGACCTATTTTGATAATCCATTACCAAAGAGTTTCTGTTTCTTTTACATATTTTATAAGGTAATCAACACTAAGAAGGAATTGAGGAAATAATATCATTTTAGCTTTCTCCACATTGTTTTACAATGCAGTCACTCTACTGAGTAAATTTGAAAGAGCTCAAATTACACACTCATTAGCAATTTTAAAAATTATTACACTTTTTATTAATTATGGAAAATAATTTTTATTGAATCCATTTTCTCTTCAGGCATATATTTGAATTCTGCTCTATGATAAGCCATTGAAGTGTTATATTTTCTTTTGCATGTTTTTATCTTGTATTAATTCGAATGTAAGTTCCTTGTACAGTCTCTTGGTTATAAACATTTAGCTAATGCCCTTTCCAGTTTCAAATTTTCCCTGCATGAATTCCCTTATTAAGTCAGATTATAAAAGATAACTGTTCACTGCTGCATTCTGGAATATAGAATAATTTACTAGCCCAAATACATCAACCTTCAACCATAAACCAATCTCTTGTCTTAAAACTAAATTTTTGCAAAAGTATTCCATATATAATGTTAGTAATGAATGGGGCACTTGGGTGGCTCAGTCGGTTAAGCGTCTGCCTTCAGCTCAGGGCATGCTCCCGGGGTCCTGGGATCAAACCCCACATCGGGCTTCCTGCTCGGCAGGAAGCCTGCTTCTCCCTCTCCCACTCCCCCTGCTTGTGTTCCCTCTCTCGCTGTGTCTCTCTCTGTCAAATAAATAAATAAAATCTTTAAAAAAAAAAAATAAAGTTAGTAATGTAAAGTGTCTTCAAAGAAAAAAATAAAACTTTATATCTAAACACCTCGAATATGGAAAGCTTTTCTCAACATACATGTATCAATGTTCCACCGATATACAGTTACCAATCATAAAGAATTTCCACTATTGAAAGGAAATCTATAGTATAAACAATAGCAACTCCTTTCTTGCCATTTAAGTATCTTAAGATTATGTATTAAAATTATAGCAAGTGTCCACAGATAGAATCATTATCAACATAGGTAGGCCAGAACAATCAAGCTAATACTATTTTAGGAGGAATACCAAGACGATGTACTTGGCACCTCCATTTTAATGCTTCGAATGGAGCACCACAGCAGAAACGGGATCATGCCAGAATACAGATCCATGCCAGCCAAGTGAAGAATGGCACTGAGGAGTTAATAGTCATCACTGCTTTCTGCACTGCCGATTTTCCTAACCAAGAGTTGGAAGAAATTCAAAACTTCAAGGGGATAGTTTAAAAGTGGCTCACTGAAGAAAAAGAAAGAAAGAAAACCACCTACTATTTTGTCTCTGGGGATTCTACTGTCCATTACTGAATCTATTTGAAGCATTTTATATAATTGCTCTAATGAAACTTAACAAAAAAAGTGAAAAAACAAGACAGAAAATCTTATGTAAATCAAATGGAATAAATTTGTTTAAAGAGATAACTCATTGCCAATTTTCTGTGATGACTGATTCTTTCCCACTGGTTATTATAGAACCATGTGACTTTAAAAGCATTTAGGTATTTATTTAGATAAAATTCTCTTTAGAGTCAGGAGACCTAGTAGAACAAAAGTTACATAGAGTTTTCTTCAGGTGATTATTGCACCTTCCCAAATCCATTCAAAATTTCCATTAATTAAACTCTTAAAGCATTCATTTGTTTTTGTTTGTTTGTTTGTTTTTTGTGGGGATTTTGCCTGTGTTGACAAATTTAAAAACACACACATCAATTAACAAAAAAGAACACCTCGTTCTCTGTTTTCTTTTTATGAAATCCAGTCGGGTGTACCATATGCACTTATAGAAATAAAACCAGCCTTTACAGGCTCACAAGAGCCAATTGTTAAGTTTTCAGGAGTTTTGCAAACAGATTGTTAAAAATGTTAACTTGATAGCAGTCATAGTGAAAGTGTTTCCACCATGGAATTGGCGAATGCTACAAAGCAGGGCTGTCTTTTCCCTTGAAGAAGGAATCGTTAAACATCAGCACACCACTGTTGAAATCCTGTACAGGTTAACATTGGAGGAAATGAAAATTTAACTACTAAGGAGAACAATTCTGAAATGGAATGATTAATTTTAATTTTATTGACTCCATTCAGATGCATTTGGGATACCAGGTTCTAACATAATTTTTCCTTCATTTCCTGTGTAACAGAATCCTACCTATCATGGTAATCCTTGTTTCTACTGTTTACCTATTCAGATTCTAATGTTTGTTAAGTCTTTGTCATTTGATATTTACTATAACATGTTATTGATTTACTAAAAAGTCATACGTAACAATTTTGCATCCTCCATGTCAGGATATTATGCTACCTATGAGTCAATGCTTAATATTATTTTTGTTGATAATAACGATGATTTAAATAATCAACAATGAAAACTTACCTCTAGGCTGATTCTCTTCATCCTGTCCAAACCCAATTAGCTAAAATTTTAGTGCTCATTTTAAGGACCAAAATAGCCCAGATTTTAGATATCTTAAGGTCTTTGAAAGTAAGATAAACTACTATATGTAAACTCAATGTAAGTTTTTATTTTAATGACCATTGCATTGCAACAATCCCTTAAATAAAGCAGCAAGTTAAAGCCACTTATTTTGAAATAAGCCAACAGATAACCAATTTCTGGTTAAACTCTTAGAATTTGACTTTATCCTGAAGAGCCTGGTGGTATAGCTATAATCTAGGTCATCTCTAATACAGGGCATTCTAGAGAGAATTAGTTGGAGTAGCTTCCTATAAATCAAAATTTTCTGTAGGGTTGCCAGATTTAGCAAATAAAAATACAGGACTCCCAGTTAAATTTGAATTTCTGATATAGCTAATATTAAATGGGACATACTTATACTAAAATTTATTTATTTGTTGTCTGTCTGAAATTTGAAATTTGAATTCAACTGAACATCCTGTATTTTATCTGGCAACACTAAGTATTCAGGATAATCTTAAACACCAGAAATAAGAAACTCTTAACCATGAATTTTGGCCATGGGTCTGAGGGAGTTGGTAAACACCTAAAATTGGCTGTAGAAGATTTTTAGGGATGCCTGGGCGACTCACTTGGTTAAGCGTCTGCCTTTGGCTCGGTCACGATCCCAGGGTCCTGGGATCCAGCCCCGCAGCCTCCGGCTCCTTGCTCAGCGGGGAGCCTGCTTCTGCCTTCTGCTCCTCCTGCTTGTGTACTCTCTCTCTCTCTCTCACAAATAAATAAATAAAATCTTTTTTTAAAAACAGATTTTTAATAGATGTGTCTGTAGCATTTCTTGAGAACAGAGACATACCTTTTATCTGTGGCTTTTCATGAAGAATTTGCTTCTTAGAGAGTTTTGAAAACTGTGTGCCTTAGAAGGTTCAGAACAGTGGGCAGAAGATACTATCACTTTTGTTTAATAAAGAAAGGAACTTTTTGCTGTGTGTTTATATGCACAGAATACCTCCGAAAGGACACATAAGAAACTGGAGGGAGGGGTTTCCTCTGTAGGGGGAAAAAGGGGAGACTGGAGTGAGAAGTCTCACTTTTCACCACTCTTCTTTTGCACAATTTCCACTTAATTTTATTACATTGCCCATGTTTTACCTATTTAAAAATAGAGTTTAGAATTAAAAAATAACGGTGGCTAGGGCTTACTTGAAGCCTGTTAAGTCAGGATTTCTAAATTTCCAGTGGTTGGGCCATGATATTTGTATGTAGTTGTGTCTGCTATTTTTAAATTCCACAACGTATTTTGATTATTTTTTTAAAGATTTTATTTATTTATTTGAAATAGAGCGCGAGAAAAAGAGCACGAGCCGGAGTGGGGGGTGTGCAGAGGGAGAGGGAGAAGCAGGCTCTCCAGTGAGCAGGGACCCAACGCCGGGCTTGATCCCCAGGATCCATGACCTGAGCCAAAGGCCCACTCTTAACCAACCGCACCACCCAGGGGCACCTGATTATTTATCAAAATCACGCACATACTGTTCTATGGCATTTGCCAAAAAAAGAACAAACACAAACATACACACTCCACACTCACACAAATACCATCCTTTATATCTCTCAGGAAAGACCCAGAAAACGAATGACTCACCTCAAGCTACGCTGGAGAGATTCTGTCTAGAACTGATAGGGAGTGAATCAAACCAGTCCACACTCAGGGGTGGGGAGACAGGAAACTGCTCAGTGTTTAAGTTGAAGGCTCAGGAAAATGGACTCCTAATTAATGTTTTTGGCCCCTAGAGTACGCAATGCGGGTAATTGAGCCAGTTGCTTATACATCTATTAAGTAACCTGCCTTCTCTGCACTCCTAGTGGGTGAGGCCAGGAGTAGCAGGGACCTGCCACTCCCAGAAACTCTTTCCGGCATGGTAGGCGTTTGCCCAGCCTGGAGCAAAGAGACAGTCCCACCTGTTCACAATTTACCTCATCCTACCCATTACCCAGCAAACGTCCGTCAGTGTTCGTGGACTGACTACAATTCTTCAGGATTCAATCTGTTGCCCCCAGCCGAGTGTGCCAGAGCATTGCCTGCGGTGTTCTCCTGAGGTGTCTCTTCTCCACTCATGCTTCCTCTCCATTTCAGCAAAATTGGCAGCAAAGAATTTTTTCATGAGCAAATATATAACCTGAGGGGAAAAACTTTACTTCGCATTTTTAGTGTTCTATTTCTGGTCCACTGTGTTCAGAGGAAAGGACTGCCAGAAGTTACGAGACTGCATTACAGTTTATGCAAAGCATTTGATGTCATTCACAAACACAACTCTAGCCATTACTATAAACCCATATTGTAGAAAAGGGTGCCTGGTGTTCTTCCATTGAGAGTAGTCCTGGGGCTTCTTGGAGATTCTTCTCCAGCCTCCAAATTGGGTACTTTCTGAGGTCATTACGGCTATTTCACTTATTCTTTGGAAGAGGGCGATCCAAAATTTTCCCTGATAATACTGAATATTTTGCTGGCTACAAGGATCCGGATGATCATGTTAGAATCCTTTTTTAATAAAAAGCCATTTTTAATAAAACGAAATATTACAGAACTGTGAATTTTGTCAGCATGCAAGAACCTTCACGACATAGCTTCAGACTATCTCACCCCCTGTCTCCCACCATTCTGCCCTCACTCCTAAACTCCAGCCATATCCAAATGCACTTAGTTCCACTACTGCCTGGGTACCCTATCATGCCTTGGTGCACGTGTTCCTCTCCATCTGGGTAACGCACATTCTCGAAGACTCACCTCACATGTAATGGGACTGAGAAGCCTTTTGTGAATCTTCCTTTCCCTCTTCTTTCCTTTCCTGACATTGTATTTGGTGCTCCTTGGTATGTTCTTATTGTTCTCTGTACCTACATCTAAACAGATAATTTAAATAAGTCTTTAACTTGTCTGTCTCCTCTGAGCTCAAGACTATTCCTGTCACAGAATAGGTACTCAATTAATATTTAATAAATGAAAATGAAAGGTTCTCAAATAATAAAACAAAATTCACTTTCTACAGAGCTTTAAGGTTGACAATAGATGTAAGTAAATCATATTTCTAGGATTTTCAGATTCTTCTGCATCAAATGCCTATATCCCATTCTTATTTGCTTCCAAATTGCCAATAAACTAGAATTAAAATGTGATTCAAAAGAAATTTTAAACTGAAAATTATTTATAAAACAATGTTTGGGGTTTTTTTTTAAAGATTTTATTTATTTATTTGACAGAGAGAGACACAGCAAGAGAGGGAACACAAGCAAGGGGAGTGGGAGAGGGAGAAGCAGGCTCCACACTGAGCTGGGAGCCTGATGCGGAGCTGGATCCCAGGACCCAGGGATCATGACCTGAGCCAAAGGCAGATGCTTAACCAACTGAGCCACCTAGGCATTCCTAAGTGTTTATTAAAGAGTGAATAATCTACAAAAGGGAAGTGAGCTTAAGACTTTTTTTGAAGTATGGAGAAAGTCAACTCAATTATGACTCCCAAACTTCTAAACATTTTATCTTTTTCTATTTTGTTGTTTTCCTAAAGAATTATACTTGCAGATATAAAATATAATTAATCAAACAACACATTTTAATGTATTTAAGTACAAGAGATAATTTGGCAAGACTTAAATAGAAAGACAGCCAGATAAGGCCATCTGTGAAAATATATAATCATAAACTTCAAGAAGTAGTAAACAAGTTAATCTACATTCAAGTATAAAAGTTATAAAGTACAGAAATAATTTTAGAATATAACACCTCTTATTTAAAACCAAACAAATTTTTAAAATTACAAATCTTTTGAATTTCTGGGAACAGTATTCATGGTTTGTTTGGGTTTTTTTTCCATCTTTTACCAAGCCAACTATGAAGAGGTAAAAGACGAAACATTTGATTTTATATTATTGTGTTTGTTTTCTAACTGTTTGATGTGTTCGTGTTTCCCCCGCTTGATGGTAACACCTTCCCAGGTTTGGATCAGATCAGTCACAAGGCAGATTAATACCATCTTTGAGGTTGATTAATTGATTTTAAAGTGTCACCAGGATCATCTCTAAGCCTATATAATCTGCTTCACTTCAAGCAATTTGTTTATCTTTTACTTTAAATTCCCTCAAGAAGGAGAGTTTTAAACTCTCAGAAAATTCAATACCTTTTGGATAATGATGAAATTATCCCCTATTAGAATCAAATTGTTTAGGTTTTGTCAAAACCATGCCACCGTCTACATATTAAAGGATTTGAATGGGGTTTTTTAATGACTTTCTTTTTACAGAAAAACTCTACCAAATGATGAACTTTGCTAAATATGGATATGTTCTACTTTAAACAAACCTGATATAGCTTTTAAAAATCTGAACATAAAACACCCATGTTGGCACTGAAGAGTAGGAAAGCTATAGTCTCTTTATCAAATGGTGCTCAATCAACTGGATACCTGTATGGAATACCCGTATGGATACCCGTATGGAATAAATCTTGACCTCTAACTCATGTAATACATAAAAATTCAATCCCAGGTAGATTTTAGCTCTAACTGTGAAAATTAATATAGTGAAGCTTCTAGAACATATCATAAGAGATTATCTTCATGATGTGATATAGGCAGAAATGTGTTAAATGGGATACAAAAAAGCACTAGCCATAAAGGAAAAAATTGGCAAATTAGTGTTCATTAGTATTTATCAAAAAGTGCTTTTGAGAGAATGCAAAAACAAGCCCAGAACAGGAGAACTATATTAGAAATACATAAATCCAACATAGGACTCATATCGAGAATATGAGAAGAACCACAAAGCAGTAAGATAAACCGCATGATAAAAAATTGGCAAAATACATGGATAAGCACTTCACATAAAATATTCACAGGCGCCTGATTGGCTCAGTTGGTAGAGCATCTGACTCTTGAATCTTGGGGTCATGAGTTTGAGCCCCATGTTGGGTGTAGAGATTACTCAAGAAAAAAAAAAGAAAATATTCAAATAGTCTACAAATGTATTAAAAAGTGTTTAGTCGTGGGTCGCCTGGGTGGCTCAGTTGTTAAGCGACTGCCTTCAGCTCAGGTCGTGATCCCAGGGTCCTGGGATCGAGCCCCGCATCGGGCTCCCTGCTCCGCAGGAAGCCTGCTTCTCCCTCTCCCACTCCCCCTGCTTGTGTTCCCTCTCTCGCTGTGTCTCTGTCAAATAAATAAATAAAATAAAATAAAATAAAAGTGTTTACTCGTATTAGATATCAGAGAACACATTTAAAAAACCCAGGAAATATTACTACATGCTATCAGAATGGCTAAAATTTGAAAGATTGACAATACCAAGTGTCAGTGAAAAATGGAACAATGGAAATTCTCACACACTGGTGGAAATGTGAATTGCTACAACTTTGAGGAACGATTTGGCAATATGACATACTATATGACACAAAATTTCTACTCCTAGATATATATTCAAAATGAATACATTCATATGCAGGCCAAAAGGCATGTACAAGGATGTTCATAGCAGCAATTATTCAGCTAAATGCTGGAAACACTCCAAATTTCCTTCAGTAGTAGAATGGATAAATAGAGGTATATTCATATAATAAAATACATTACCACAAAGAAAAAGAATGAAGTATATCTATAAGCAAACATAACAAAAATATTAAGTGAAAGAAGCCAGACACAAAGAATCTATAATACATAATTATACTCATAAAATTTCTCAAAACAGGAAAACCTAAATTATAATGTCAGAAGTCAGGGTAATGTTTATCTCTGGGGAGAAGGAAGAGGGTGATGATTAGGAGGAAGAACGAGAGGGTCTTCTGAGATGCTGGTAATGTTCTTTCACTTTAGATGGGGGATGTTTATACAGGTGTTTTCACTTTGTGATGATCTTCAAACTGGAGGTACTTAGATTTGTGCATTTTGTATATGTGTTACATATCAATTTTTAGAAAGTTAATTTTTAAAAGAAAAAAGCTGATCTCTTTAAGGGGATACTTATTTACCTTGCAAAATAATTCTGCTTTCCAAAAGGAATGCTGGATCATTTACAATGTCTTACAATTTTCACTGAACTTTTCAGAAACTTGTCCACCGAACAACGTTAACTTACACATACGCAAATCATTAAACGTAAGGTAGGGGAGTTTAATCATTACATTAGTTTTGACTGCCATCTAATGGCGAGAATGCTGCATTGTATAGAAACAAAAAACCTGTCCCTGCAGTGAGCAAAAGAACATTGACTTCGGCTACAGTTTGCTGGCCTGCTTTTCTGTGCAATTTATTACCTGCAAATATTAGGCAAATATTTGGACATGATGTAAATATTTAGGTGTGGTATTAGGACATGCAGATATTAGGACATGATGTAAATATTATGACATTCATTTAAGATTGTTAAATCTGAAATAAAACTGAATTTTCCATTTCTTTGTGTAAGAACTTCATGACCCTATTATAATTTTTATTCTGTCTCTTGACCAGACTGTATAGTCCTTACAGATTACAGCCCACTTAGTACAGCAAATATGAGGCAGCAATACAACATGTATTTCTGTTACCATGAAAATCCAAAAGGAGAAATAGACTAAATATGAGTAATTCAGTTCTTTGAATATAAGCAGTGCTCAGTACAAAACATTGGATTAATGTACTGCTTAAAGCATCCTACTTGCACTCTAGCTTTTCAGTTGGATTTTGAAAGCAGAGGCCTATGTGGCATGTTACTATTCATCTGACATGTACTGTGATAAAAGCTTTGACTAGAAGAAAAAGGTAGAGAATGCTTCCGTGAGAATTCTAGGGAGAATAAGCACTTTTGAACCTCAAGTATTAACTAGATATTTTTGAAAGCAAAGAATTTCCCTAGGCAGAGTCTTCTGAAAGAAGCCTTAAGATAACTACCACCCTTTTGGTGGATTTCAACAACTTCCATGGAAAACGGGAAAATAGAGAGAAATTGGAAAAGAGGAAGTTTTGGTTATATCTCTTCAGCACCCTGCTCCTGATCAAATCCAGTTTGATTACTAAGAAACCAAGATGAACACAGTTTCACCTCTAGCAAAATGCCCCAACCCCTTATACTATGTTTAATCCAAGTAGAAGTAATAAATTGGTTTTTTGTTTGCTTATATTAAGTTTTATTGAGGTATAATGGAATATTATAAACTGTACATTTTAAAGGGGATATATATATAACCATTACAACAATCAAGTTAATAAATATATCCATCACCCCTAAAAGTTCCCTCATGACCCTTTGTAATCCAAACCCTCCTCCCTCTATTCTGCTGTCCTTAGGCATCCATTCATTTGCTTCTGATTATTATAAATAAATTTGTATTGTCTAGAGTTTTCCATAAACGGAATCATGATGTATGTACTCTTTACTGTCATACTCCTTTTACTCTGCAATTATTTTGAATTCATCTATATTGTTGCTATATATATTGTTAATTCCTCTTTATTGTTGAGTGCTGTTCTATTGTGTGGGTATACTACAATTTGTTTATCCATTTATGTTGACTGACAGGTTTTTTGTTTTACAAATAAACTACTTGTAAATATTACTAATAAAGCTGCTATGAACATTTATGTAAAAGTTTGTGTGTGAATATATGCTTTCATTTTTTGCTTTGTAGTGATTACCTAGAAGGGTTTGGCAGGCTGAATAATGACTTGCCAAAGATGTTCATGTCCTAATCCCCAGAACCTGTGAATATGTTACCTTACATGGCAAAAGTTACTTTGAAGATGTGATTAAGTTAAGGAATTTAAAATGAGGAAATCATCCTGATTATCCAAGTAAGCCCAATGTAATCACAAACATCTTTTTTTTTTTTTTTTTAAGATTTTATTTATTTATTTGAGAGAGAGAATGAGAGACAGAGAGCACGAGAGGGAAGAGGGCAGAGGGAGAAGCAGACTCCCTGCTGAGCAGGGAGCCCGATGTGGGACTCGATCCCAGGACTCCAGGATCATGACCTGAGCTGAAGGCAGTCGCTTAACCAACTGAGCCACCCAGGCGCCCTTTTTTTTTTTTTTTAATCACAAACATCTTTACCAGAGGTAGGCAGTAGAGTTAGTCAGACAGAAGATGAAGTGATGGTGGAGCAGAGAACAGAGAGAGAAATTGGAAAAAGAGTCTCTGCTGTTGGCTTTGAGGATGGAGGATGGGATCATGAGCCAAGGAAGAAGCTAGAAGGCAAAGAAACTAATTCTCCCCTGGAGCCTCCAGAAGGAACCAGACCTGCCAACACCTTGAGTTAGCCCAGTGAGAGTGCCTTTAGACTTTTGACCTCCAAGACTGTAAGATTATAAATGTATATAGTTTTAAGTCACTGAGTTTGGGATGAATTGTTACAGCAGCAATAGAAATACTGTAATAGAATATAATTGCTAGGTCATATAGTAGGTCTATGATAAACTTTTTAAGAAATTCCCAATTGTTTTCAAAAGAAATTGTCCCATTTTAAATTCCCACTGGCAGTGTATGAGAGTTCCAAGTGCTTCACATGTTCACTGATACTTAGTATGATCGGTCTTCCTACTTTTAACATTCTAGTGGGTATATGGTGGTATCTCATTGCATTTTAAGTTTGCATTTCCCTGATGAACACTGATGTTGAGCATTATGTCATGTACTTATTTGCCATCCATATATCTTTTTTGGTGAAGTAACAATTAAAATCTCTCTTGCCGATTTTAAAAAATTGGTTTATCTTCTTTTTATTGAATTGTATGTGTTCTTTATATATTTTAGATACCAATTCTTTATTGGATATATGTTTTGCAATTTTTTTCCCAGTCCATGAGAGTGTCTCTTGAAGAGCAAAATTTCTTAATTTTTGTAAAATCCAATTTGTTCTTTATGATAGTCAGTTTCTGAAATGGGTTCTAATGATCTCCATCTTCTGGCATTTGTGTAATACCCTCCTCTTGAGTGTGAGCTGGACCTAGTGATTTATTTCTAATGAAAAGCTTGTGGGGAAAGTGATGGAACGTCACTTTCAAGATTCTGCTACAAAACTCCATGACTTCCTTCTTGCGTGTAGCCTCTCTCTGGCTTTTTTCTCATTCTTTGATGAAACAGGGTGCTCTGTTGTGGACTGCCCTATTGAGAAGTCCAAGTGGCCTGAGGTTGGCCTCTGGCCAATAGCCAGCAAGGAACTAAGACTTTTCCAACAACCCTTCAGAAACTGAATCCTGACAACAACCGTATCAGTGAGCTTGAAAGTGAATCCTTACCCAGATGGGCCTTCAGATGAGACCACAGCCACAAGGACAGCTTTATTGTAGTCTTATGAGAGACTCTGAAGCAGAAGGCTCAGCTAAGTCATGCCTGGATTCCTGACCCACAAAAGTCATAATGTGTATTGTTTTAAATCACTAAGATTGGAGGTAATTCTTACATAATAGCAAATAATTCATACAGTAGGGTTTTTGTCTTTTTGCTTTTTGTGCCCTATTTAAGAAATATTTGCCAAACCCAAAGTCATGAAGATTTTCTCCTATGTTTGCTTTTAGAAATTTTAAAGTGTTAGCTATTTATTTACTTATTTAGAGAGATAGCAAGCAGGGGGAAGAGCAAAGGGAGAGGGAGAGAGAGTCCCAAGCAGTCGCCAAGCTGAGCGGAGCCTGACGTGGGACTTGATCTCATGACCCTGAGATCATGACCCGAGCTGAAACCAAGAGTCGATGCTTAACTGACTGCACCATCCAGGCACTCCTAAAGTGTTAGCTCTTATGTTTAAGTCTATGATTCATTTTGAGTTAATTTTTGTATATAGTGTGTATACAGTGTGACATACCATGTATAGCATGTCTAGAATGTGAGGCTCGTTTTGTCACATATGGCTATCCAATTGTTTCAGCAACATTTGTTTGAAAGATTACCCTTTCCCCAGTGAATTGCATTAATCCTTTGTGAAAATCAATTGACCATATTATGTTTGGCTCTAATTACAAACTCTCTATCCTATTATCTATATTTATACCAATACCATAGCAACTTGATTACTGTAGCTTTATAAGGCTGGAAATTAAGTAGTGTAAATCCTCCCCAACTTTATTCTTTTTCAAAGTTGTTTTGACTGTTTTAGATTCTTTTTATTTTCATATACATTTTAGAATCAGCTTCTCAATTTCTACAAAAACAATTTTGTTGACCTTTTTTATTGGGCTTGTATTGAGTCTATAAGGGGAGAATTGCCATCTTAACAATATTGAGTCTTTGATCCATAAATAGGCTATATCTCCCCGTGTATTTAGGTCTTCCTTAATTTCTCTTAGCCATGTTTTATCTTTATCAGCTTTCAACATCTTTCATCAGATTTATTTCTAAATACTTCATATTTTTAATGCTATTAAGACTGGTAGAGATTTTTAAATTTTGAATCCTTCCCATGGCTAGTATTTTTGTATTTTTTCTATATTGACCTTGTATATTTCAAAGATGATAATTCACTTCCTAGGTATAGTAGCTTTTTAAAAATAGTTCCTTAGAGCACCTGGGTGGCTCAGTCAGTTAAGCATCTGAGCAGGAGCCTGCTTCTCCCTCTGCCTGCCGCTCCCCCTGCTTGTGCTCTCTCACCCTCTCTCTTTCTCTCTCTCTCCCTGTCTCTCTCTGTCAAATAATAAAATCTTTAAAATAGTTCCTTAGGATTTTCTTTTCTTTTCTTTTTAAATTTTATTTTTTAAGTATTCTCTACTCAATGTGAGACTTGAACTTACAAACCCAAGATCAAGAGTCACATGCTCTAGGGGGGCCTGGGTGGCTCAGACATTAAGCATCTGCCTTCCGCTCAGGTCATGATCTGAGGGTCCTGGGATCGAGCCCCACATCGAGCCCCACATCGGGCTCTCTGCTCAGCGGGAAGCCTGCTTCTCCCTCTCCCACTCCCCCTGCTTGTGTACCCTCTCTCACCGTGTCTTTCTCTGTCAAATAAATAAATAAAATCTTAAAAAAAAAAAGAGAGAGTCGCATGCTCTAGCAACTGAGCCAGCCAGGCACTCTAGCTCCTTAGGATTTTCTCAAAGATGACTATGCTGGTACAAATATATTTTACGTTCTTCTTCTACAATTTACATGGTTTTTGTTTCTTTTTATGGCCTTAATACAATGTTGAATAAAAAAAATGAGCATGGACATTTTTCGCCATGTTTGGAATCTTAGAGGGAAAGTATTCAGTCTTTTATGATTAGCCATGAGGTTAGCTGTCATTTTGTTTGTTGTTGTTGTTGTTTTGGTTTGGTTTTTCTATGGGCTTTGTCAGGTTGAGGAAGTTCTCTTCTTTTTTTTTTTTTTTTAAAGATTTTATTTATTTATTTGACAGAGAAAGACACAGCGAGAGAGGGAACACGAGCAGGGGGAGTGGGAGAGGGAGAAGCAGGCTTCCCGCGGAGCAGGGAGCCCAGTGTGGGGCTTGATCCCAGGACCCTGGGATCATGACCTGAGCCGAAGACAGACGCTTAACCGGCTGAGCCACCCAGGCGCCCCAAGGAAGTTCTCTTCTATTCCTACTTTGCTGGGAGGTTTCATGGAAAATGAATGTAAGGTTTGTCAAATGATTTCTATCAATTGGGATGAATGTGTGAGTGTTGTGTGTGATTTTCAAATGTTACACCAGTCTTACTTTCCTAAGATAAACTACTTTAATCATAATGTATTATCCTTTGTATCTATTATTGGATTTATTTTGCCAAAATTGTCTAAAGATATTTTGCTTTTATGTTTATGAGGAATATTAGAATGTACTTTTTTTTCTTCTATTGTTTTTGTCTGGTACCAGGTTAATGCTGGTCTCATACAATTAATTAAAAAGTATTCCCTCCTCTTCAATTATTGGAAGGAATTTTTATGCAATTTTAATTATTTCACTTTTACATTTTGATAGACTTCAACCATGAAGCCTAGAATTTTCTTTATGGGAAAGTTTTTTTTTTTTTTTTAAGATTTTATTTATTTATTTGATAGAGAGAGAGTGAGCACAAACGGGGAACTGCAGGCAGAGGGAGAGGCAGAAGCAGGCTCCCCGCTGAGCAGGAGCCCAATGCGGGGCTCAATCCCAGGACGCTGGGATCATGACCTGAGCTGAAGGCAGATGCTTAACCAACTGAGCCACCCAGGTGCCCCTCTGGGAAAGTTTTTAACTAAAAATTTGATTTAGTAGCTATGAAACTTTTAATATTATCTTTTTGAGTAAGCTTTGGTAGTTTGTGTATTTCATCTAAGTTGTTGAAATTATTGGTATAAAGCTATTCCTAATACTTCCTTGTTATATTTTCAATGTCTATAGACTCTATAGTGTTCTTCCTCTCGGTTTTTTTTTTTTTAAGATTTTATTTATTTATTTGTAAGAGAGAGAGAGCATGAGCAGGGGGGAAGGGCAGAGGGAGAGGGAGAAGCAGACTGCCCCCTGAGCAGGCAGCCCGATGCAGAACTCGATTCCAGCACCCTGGGATCATGACCAGAGCTGAAGGCAGATGCTCAACTGACTGAGCCACCCAGGTGCCCTGTTCCTCTCCTTCTTATAATTGATGACTTGTGTCTTCTTTATTTACCTTTACTATATAACTATTAAAATGCACATATAGTGGATAGACAGAACTGAAATGTATAAAGTAAGTATGTAGTCAAGACATTCCTGTTCCTGAATCTTTTGAAGTAGATATTTCTATGGGATTTCTAGGGGATAACTCTAAAAAGAACAAACAAGGAGAATAGATAAAACATTTATATCGGTTCTCGATTTGAGGGTTCTTTTCTGAGCCCACACGTTAAGCAATCCTCTCTCATCCTATATAGAGTGGGTCACAGTCAATATGTGAAAATATCCCCTTGGCTTGGAGTTACTTCATGGAAGATTTTTTTTTTTTTAAGGTACAGCTTTTTATTTTCTTTTTTAAAAAGATTTTATTTATTTATTTGTCAGAGAGAGAGTACAAGCGGGGGAGCGGCAGGCAGAGGGAGAAGCGGACTCCCCGATGAGCAGGGAGCCCAATGAGGGACTCGATCCCAGGACCCTGTGATCACGACTCGAGCTAAAGGCAGACGCTTAACTGACTGAGCCACCCAGGCGTCCCTGGAAGATTTTTTCCCCCCAATTTGTTTTTATTGTGGTAAAATATACATAACACAAAACTGACCATCTTAACCATTTTTAAGTGTACATTTCAGTGGTATTAAATACATTGCTGATGTTGTGCAACCATTACCGCCATCCATTTCTGTAACTCTTTTCATCTTGTGAAACTGAAACTCTGTACCTGTCACCGGGGGCTCACTAACAAGCTCCAAACAAGCCAAAATAACCCAGTTTTGTAGACCTGTTTATAGGTGCTGCTTGCCACCCGAAACTAAGGGTGGGATGTAAGAGGCTGCAAGCTCCAAACGAGCCCCCGTGACCCAGTTTCCAACTGATGTGATCCAGTTTAGATGCTGTGATAACCCTCCAGATGACCTTGAGATAATTACCATCTAATTTAATAATAAAAAACATCCCTATAGCACCATAATAGATCTGACTCACCTGTTTAAGGGAAGAAAAGAAGGGGCACTCTGATTCTGAGAAGCCTCTTCCTCCTTCTCCAAAAAATCCCATTGTCAACTTGCTTACCAGCCCCTTACTTACCCTAACTCCTTAAAACACTGACCATGAGATCTAATTGGAGAGAAGGTGCCTTTAGAACATGAGTCCCAAATACAGTTTGGTTATTTGGCGAACTGTACTGAGTAGGAAAAGAAACTGCCACTTTGGTAATATACCCATTAAACAACTCCCAGGCTCCTCTGGGAACCACCATTCTGCTTTCTGTCTTTATGACTTTGATTACTCCAAGTACCTCATATAAGTGGAATCTTACAGTGTTTGTCTTTTTGTGACTGGCTTATTTCACTTAGCGTAATGTCCTTAAGGTTCACCTGTGTTATAGCATATGTCAGAAATTCCTTCCTTTTTGAGGCTGAATAGTATTCCTTTTTGTGTAGATATCATATTTTACTTTTCCATTTATCTGTAGATGGGCACCTGGGTTGTGTCCACGTTTTAACTATTGTGAATAATGCTGCTATGAACGTGGGTATACAAATAGTTAATCAAGTCTCTGCTTTCAGTTCTTTGGGGTATATAGACAGAAGTAAAACTGCTGGACCATGTGGTAATTCTATGCCTAATTTTTTGAGGAATCACTAGACTGCTTTCCATAGCAGTTGTACCATTCCTAACAACAGCACACAAGGGTTCCAATTTCTCCTCATCCTCTCCAACACCGGTTATTTTCGGATTTTTTTTGATGATAGATATCCTAATGGGTGTAAAGTGGTCTCTCATTGTACTTAATTGATTAACATTTGCCTAATGGTTAGTGATGTTGAACATCTTTTCATGTGCTTATTGGCCCTTTATAGATCTTCTTTGGAGAAATGTCTATTCAAGTCCTTTGCCCATTTTTTAATATAGTTGTTTGTTTTTTTATTGTTGAGTTTTAGGAGTTCTCTATATATTCTGGATGTTAATCCTCCATCGTATATTTATTTTGCAAATACTTTCTCCCATTCTGTGGGTTGCTTTTTTATTCTGTTTATAGTACCCTTTGATGTGCAAAATGTCTTAATTTTCATGAAATTAATTTGTCTGTTTTTTCTTTTGTTGCCTCTGACTTTGGTGTCCTAGCCAAGAAATCATTGCCAAATCCAACGTTGTCAAGCTTTTACCCTATATTTTCTTCTAAGAATTTTATAATTTTAGGTCTTACATTTATGTCTTTCCTCTATTTTTTTTTTAAGATTTATCTATTTATTTGAGAGAGAGAGTGCAAGAGTGGGGAGGGGCAGAGTGAGAGGGAGAGACAGAATCCAAAGCAGACTCCATGCTAAGTGCAGAGCCTGACTGCGCCGGGGAGTTGGGGGGAGTTGGCGGGGGGTGGATCTCACAATCCTGAGATCATGACCTGAGCTGAAACCAAGAGTCGGACATTTAACTGACTGAGCCACCCAGGTGCCCCTGTCTTTCCTCCATTTTGACTTAATTTTTGTATATAGTGTTAGGTAACGGTCCACTTTCATTCTTTTGCATGTAGATATCCAGTATTCCCAGCACCATTTTTGAAAAGACTGTCCTTCCGCCATTGAATAGTCTTGGCACCCTTGTCAAAAATCATTTGCCCATATGTGCTAGGGCTTATTTCTTGGCTCTCTATTCTATTCCATTGATCTAGATGTCTGTTTTTATACCCTTACCACACTGTTTTAATTACTGTAGCTTTGTAATAAGTTTTGAAACTAGGAAGTGTAAGTCATCCAGCATTGTTCTTTTTCAGGATTGCTTTGGCTATTTAGAGTCCAATGAGATTCCATATGAATTTTAAGATAGGTTTTTCGATTTCTTTTTTTTTTTTAAGATTTAAGAGAGAGAGAGCTCGAGTGGGGTGGGGAGGGGCTGAGAGAGAGCGAGAGGCAGAGTCCTCGCTGAGTGGGGAGCCTTATACGGGACTTGATTCCAGAACCCCAGGATCATGACCTGAGCTGAAGCTAGCCGCTTAACTGACTGAGCCACCCAGGCGCCCCAGGTTTTTCTATTTCTAAAAAAAAAACAAAAAAAAAAACTCATTGGAATCTTGGTAGGGATTGCACTAAATCTGTAAATCACTTTGGGTAGTATTGATGGCTTAACAATATTAAGTCTTCCAATCCATCAACACGGGTATCTTGGCTTATTTGTGTTTTCTTTAAATTCTTTTAGCAATAATTTGTACTTTTCATTATACAAATCTTTCACCTCCTTGGTTAAGTGAATTCCTAAGTATTTTTTATGTCATTGTAAATGGAATTGCTTTCTTAATCTCCATTTCAGATTGTTGTTAGTGTATAGAAATGCAACGGATTTTTATGTCTTGACTCTGTATCCTGCTACTTTGCTGAGTCTGTTTATTATTTCTTACAGTTTTTTTGTGGAATCTTTAGGGGTTTCCACGTATAAGATCATATCATCTTTATACAGAGATAAATTTATTTCTTCCTTTTTAATTTGGATGCCTGTTATTTCTTTTTCTTGGATAGAACCTCCAGTACTATTTTGAGTAGAAGTGGTGGATGGGACATCCTTATCTTATTTCTGATCTTAGAGGAGAAACTTCCAGTCTTTCACTATAGAGTATATTTGCTGTGAGTTTTTCATATATGGCTTTCATTATGTTGAGGTAATTTTCTTCTATTACTAGTTTTATTGTGAAAGAGTGTTGATGAATTTTTTTTTGCATCAGTTGAGATGATCATATGTTTTTTTTCCTTCGTTTTGTCAGTGTGGCATATTACTCAATCGGTTTTCATATTTTTAAGGATCCTTACATTCTGGGAATATATCCCACTTGATAATGGCATATACTTCTATTAATATGCTGCTGAATGAGGGGCTCCTGGGTGGCTCAGTCATTAAGCCTCTGCCTTCGGCTCAGGTCATGATCCCAGGGTCCTGGGATGGAGCCCTGCATCAGGCTCCCTGCTCAGCGGGAAGCTTGCTTCTCCCTCTCCCACTCCCCCTGCTTGTGTTCCTGCTCTATCTCTCTCTGTCAAACAAATAAATAAAATCTTTAAAAAAAAATATGCTGCTGAATGAGAAGGTACTTATATTTAAAATTTTTATTTAATAAACACAAGTTATATTTTATGTAATCACTATCCTAGACATTTTTTTTTTTAAAGATTTTTTATTTATTTATTTGAGACAGAGAGAATGAGAGAGAGAGAGCACATGAGAGGGGGGAGGGTCAGAGGGAGAAGCAGGCTCCCCGCCGAGCAGAGAGCCCGATGCGGGACTCGATCCAGGGACTCCAGGATCATGACCTGAGCCGAAGGCAATCGCTTAACCAACTGAGCCACCCAGGCGCCCTATCCTAGACATTTTTATTAAGTACTTTAATCTGCGTAACAATTCTAAGAAGTAGGTATTATTTTTATCCCCATTTTATAAATGAGGAAAGTGAGTCACATAGAAGTCAAGTAGGTTTCGGGGCACCTGGGTGGCTCAGTCGTTAAGCATCTGCCTTCGGCTCTGGTCATGATCCTAGGGTCCTGGGATCGAGCCCCGCATCGGACTCCCTGCTCGGTGGGAAGCCTGCTTCTCCCTCTCCCACTCTCCCTGCTTGTATTCCCTCTCTCACTGTCTTTTTTTCTGTCAAATAAATAAATACAAATCTTTAAAAAAAAAAAAGTCAAGTAAGTTTCGAAAAGTCACTTGGCCAACAAAGGACAGGCTGAGATTTAGATAGAGGTAGGCTTGGTTTTAGAATCCAAGTTCTTAATTATTGCTTTGTGCTGTCTCCCAGCAAGCCTTTTCATCAAATGCTATTTTGACCTATATAGTTTCTTCCTGAATCAGAACTTGTAGGTTTATAATTTTTATTTCCATTTAAGTGTCCATTTGCAGGCTGCCATTCTGTTAAATAATAGATATATCCATAATAAGCTTTCCTACACACAATGGAAGGAGAGCCAGGCCCTTTTTTCTATCATACATTACACATTGCCCCCTTTTCACTAGTTGACTACAGATCTTTATCCTATTCTGGAGAACATTTGATCAGATAATTTCAGCTTATAAATTCATAAATTACATATAATACCAGACATTTATTATCAGTGTCTGAGCTGTCAGACTCTGAGATCATATGTGTGAAAGCAATTGGTAAGCTGGGAAGTGCTAAGTAAGTGTCAGCTGTGATTAACTACAAGGCATCACTATATTGCTCCGGGTTTTTCATTAAGCCCAGCTTTCTTTTTAGGATAAAAAATTTCAAATTTCTAACATCTTATAGAAATGAAAAGTTTCCCAAGTTTTAAGGAAATTTATTTTCATGTGCTAAAATATTTAAAGACACCAATAGAGGGGCGCCTGGGTGGCTCAGTCGGTTAAGCGTCTGCTTTTGGCTCAGGTCATGATCCCACAGTCCTGGGATTGAGCCCCGCATCAGGCTCCCTGCTCTGCGGGGAGCCTGCTTCTCCCTCTGCCTCTGCCTTTCTCTCTCTCTGTATCTCATGGATAAATAAATAAAAACTTTTAAAAAAATAAAAATAAACAAAAAATAAAGACACCATAGAGACCATCTTATCTAAATCTTTCCTTTTTTAATAAGGAAAGTAGGATCTAGAAAAGATAAGTGATTTCCTCTAGGTCTTATTGCTAAATAGGGACAGGTCCAGGATTAGAAAATTCTGCACTCCTTATGCCCGATCTAGCATTCTTTCCATTATCATACCAGCTCAACAAACATAGATTGGGCATTTACTATATTCCAGACATGTAATATCTAGCTTATTTTTAATGTAAAAACATATTTTTATTCATAGTTTACACAAAAAATAAACATGCCTCTAATGCATAACTTTGTCATGCCCATTTTGACAGTCTAATACATAAGAAAATGGAAAGGAATCTCATTTGTTCAATATCGTAATAGAATTACAAATTTCACATAATTTTTCTAGGTAATATAATTTATTCATTGTAAGTGCAATTTTAAGTGCAAAATAATCTTAATATTGCTATTTTAAGTATTAAATTTTTTCTCATATATTTCAATAATTATTTTGTTGTATTTTCTTTTTTCTCTTTTTTCCATTTTTTAAAAATTTGAGTATAGTTGACACTCAGTGCTATATTAGTTCCAGCTGTACAACATAGTGATTCAACAAGTTTGTACATTACGCTATGTTTACCACGAGTGTAGCTACCATTTGTCCTGATATATCACTATTACAATATCATCGAGGATATTCCTTATGTAGTGCTTTTTATTCCTGTGACTTATTCATTCCATAGTGGAAGCCTTTATCTCCCACTCCCCTTCACCCATTTTCCCTATTTCCCTTTTCTCCCCCACCCCAGCAACCATCAGCTTGTTCTCTGTATTTATGATATCTAGCTATTGCAATATGTATTGTCGAACTACCTGCCATTGAAATGGCATATAGTGGCAATCAGTGACACCTGCATACAACTATGGTGTTGTTAACCTGCAGAAAACTGTTACATAGGGTTGTAATGCCTCCAATTTGAAAGTTATAACTATGGGTATTTATCATTTTTATTAACACCTTATTAGGAAAAACTCCCTGTATACAGAAAAATGAAAAAAAACAAAACAAAAAACAATTCAACACCATATACCTTCCATTAGCATCTACCTGGAATTAGACTTAACATTTGTCAACGTTTTGTCATACTTTCTTTGTGTGGGTGTAGTTTATTTTTTTTCCGAATCATTTAAAAATAGATTGCGGAAATCATGACACTTTACTCCTAAATAGTTCAGCAAGCATGTTCTAAGAGTAAGGATGTTCTTTTTGTTGTTGTTGTTTAAGCTTATTTATTTATTTATTTTAAAATAATCTCTACACCCAGTGTGGGGCTTGAACTCATAACCCCAAGATCAAGAGTCGCATGCTCTACTGACTGAGCCAGCCAGGCGCCCCTTTCATGGCTTGTCTTACCATACTACTTTGCAATAAAAATAAGCATGAAAACTTTCATTACAAAAGGCATGTTTCCTCTGATTGTAAGGCTCTAAATGTTGAAAAAAATTCTTTTGTATATATTTATAATTCCAATGATCAGTAGTATAAAACTTATGAAGACAGTGAAAATATTTATAAGTAATTATAAATATACACATTTCGATAAGTAATTATTGAACATACAAGTCCAATTTTATTGGAAATGCATTTCTTAATGAGTTGAATGGGCCATTTTAATTTTTTATATGGATGAATATAACTTATTACTATAATGAGAGAGGATTCAGCAAGGGTTTGTTTTTTTTTTAAGATTTTTATTTTATTTATTTATTTGAGAGAGAGAGAGCACAATCAGAGGGAGCGGCAGGCAGAGGATGAGGGAGAAGCAGGCTCCCCACTAAGCAGGGATCCCGACGTGGGGCTCGATCCCAGGACCCTGGGATCATGACCTGAGCCGAAGGCAGACGCTTAAACAACTGAGCCCACTCAGCTGCCCCTCAGCCTTAGTTCTATTCTTAGCTTTCTGTTTTAATAGATGTAAGCACTGAGAAACCTGTTTACATAAATAAGTAGCTGGGAATGGAAGAAGTTTTGTCAGAGTAATGCCACTCAATTCTTTGAACTTGAGTTACAGGGAAAAAAAATCATATCATAATCTATCATCAAAAATAATTTTTAGGGGTGCCTGGGTGGCTCAGTCAGTTAAGCTTCCAACTCTTGATTTCACCTCAGGTCATAATATCAGGGTCATGGGATTGAGCTCTGTGTTGGGCTCCATACTGGGCGTGGAACCTGCTTGGGATTCTCTTCTTCCTCTGCTCTTCTCCAGCCCCACCCCCCAACTAAAATAATTCTAAAAAATAATAATTTTTATGTGGGGCGCCTGGCTGGCTCAGTCGGTTAAGTATCTGACTTTTGATTTTGGCTCAGGTCATGATCTCAGTTGGCTCAGGTCATGATCTCAGGGTTGTGGGATCCAGCCCTCCATCCGGCTTCATGCTGAGTGCAGAGTCTGCTTGAGATTCTCTGTCTCTCCCTCTGCCCCTGCCCCTCCTCCCCCTCACACTCTCTCTCTCTCTCTCAAAATAAATAAATAAAATCTTTACTACTACTACTAATAATAATTTCTGCTGATTTCTCCACTGACAACTCAATTAAGTTCTCTAAATTTCTGGAAAGAAAAAAAATTGAAACCACCTGACTTTTAAAGGATTTGCTCCCCCGTCATTCACTTTCTCAACAACCATATTCAAGTTTTCCCTTTCTATGGAATGGAAGTTTTTTTTGTTTGTTTGTTTGGGTTTTTTTTTAAGATTTATTTATTTATTTTAGAGAGAGAGCATGAAGGGAAAGGGCAGAGGGAGAGGGAGAGACAGTCTTAAACAGACTCCGAGCTGAGCGTGGAGCCTGAAGAAGGGCTTGATCTCACAACCCTGAGATCACAACACTGAGATCACAACCTGAGCCGAAACCAGGAGTCAGAAGCTTAACCCACTGTGCCCCTCAGGTGCCCCTATGGCATGGAAGTTTTTAATACCTCGGGAAATGCATCTAGAAGAATTTGGGATGTGAGGAAGGTTTATTTTTATAGACTAAGAAAAAAATTGTGAAAGGCGATGTGAGAAAGGAGAATCTACACTTCCATCACAAGCTCATATTCAGGCAGATCAATCCTTAAAGAGTGTGTATATTGGGCGCCTGGGTGGCTCAGATGGTTAAGCGTCTGCCTTCGGCTCAGGTCATGATCCCAGGGTCCTGGGATCGAGTCCCGCGTCAGGCTCTCTGCTTCTTGGGAGCCTGCTTCTCCCTCTGCCTCTCTCTCTCTGTCTTTCATGAATAAATAAATAAAATCTTTAAAAAATAAAAAAAAGAGTGTGTGTATTAGTTGAAGATTTAGAAATTGACTCCTTAAAAGTTATCCTTCCTGTGTACCTTGGGAAAGTCTTGGGTATCTCATAGGGTAAGCATCATGTCTTTGGGAACACTTAGAGGTAGGCTACATGTCTATTTGAGTGGCTCTGCTCCATACTGTGAAAACAGGTAGCACGAATGATAGATAAATCTTTATAATTTTGAACCACTGGGAACTCAAGAGTTGTTACTGCAGCAAAATCTAGATCACAGATAGAAGGTAGAAATTGTTATCTAAAGTGAGGTGCTGTCATGACAAGGACCTAAAATATTTTTAAGAGACAGATGACAGGTAGCAAGAAGACCATTTTCAGAGGAGGGAAAGATAGCAATCCATGTTATGAGGTGATAAAACCATTTCATAAAACTGTTTCCTATAGTTCATTTGGGAGACAGGTCATATAATAAAATTTGTAGCTTAAGCAGCAGATAGAAAAAAAAAAGGAATGTTTTGTGTTTATTCCTGTTGGCTTGCATTTGACAAGATATTCCAAAGAAGATATGAGGTGAAAAAAGAATTGATTGTAAGCAAGAATGAAGACAATAAAGAATCACCAATTTGAGGACTCTAGGGTTGAAATAGGCAACTACTTTTCAACTTCAAATAGTTAAAGAGAAAACTGAGAAATGCTTGCAATGACAAAGGATAACTAGAACTCAGCCTTTAGGCAATGCATCAAATTAAGAGAATGGCCGTTTCACCACTTTTTTAAAACTCTGAATGGGTGAATAGGTCCCAGATCAAAAGTCCAACCAACTAAGGTTATATATGGCTCAGAGAAAAGAGACTAAGGGGGGAAGGGACTCTCACATCAAGTCTGATAAACCTATGTAATCACTATGAGAGAGAGAGGGAAAGGGAGGGAGGGAGGGAGAGAGATAGAATACAGATAGGGGCTAGAAAACAAAGAATTATACCAAATGAGAGTTATGCCTTGGAAGGAAGTATGAAGGTGACTATTGACTTGTGAAGCTGATGAAAATGACTAGTTTCGGTTTCTTTCCCTTTTCATTAAGTTTCTGAGAGAGTTGCAGTTTGAAAATAATTACTACACTGGACTAAATAAAAGAGATCATGAGTATTCACCCTTAGAACTCCAATATCTCTGGGAAGAAAGGAGGAGGGCATATCTCCCCCAACACCCATTCCAGATGTGGCCAAGGATAATAATGGAAAAAGTCATCCACAGAAAGAATCAGGAGTAATGCAGAACAATGAACAAGGGGGTCACTGCTAGCGGGCAGAGTCAGGGCTCGTGAAGAAATATTCCTCATTCCCCAGGGTGATATAAGATCCTCAAAAGAGCTGCCAAACAGAATTTCAGAACTGCCCCAGATCGGTGCCTGTCTCTGCTACATGTCTCCTTCCTGAAGGGGATCTTTACGGTGGTTATCTTTTCCATGGGACAGATAACTTGAGTTTTCAGGCATAGGTTTTTATGCCAAAAGGAACCACATCTGTACCTATTGTAGAGGTGACTACACATCACTCAGAGATTCTGGGTTTTGATCTGGATGCCCCGGCTAGATAGAGCTTTGAGGATGTCTACCTTGGGAAGAGGGTGAGCATATTTTGCATGCATGAGGGAGAATTAAATTAATATTTGGTGACCAGAAGAAAATATTGCTACTCCCCAATATTTCTGATTTTTTTTCCTTGCAGGCACATGGTAGGACTACACTTCCCTGCCCCTTTGAAACTCTAAGTGGCCATGTGATTTCTTTTGGCCAATAAAACTGCATAGAAGTCATGAGCACCAGTGCCAAGAGGAAGACTTCAAAAGATGTTACACAATTTGCCCTTCTCCCTCCCCTTGCCATGGTTCCCAGTGATGTTTTCAGATAGTGAAGCCTCTGTGAATCTGCATCTTTTAGTGAGAACAACATGGAGCAGAGCCCCTACTGACCTAAGATGGACATATAACATGAGTAAGAAATACACTCTTGCTGTTTTAAGCCACTAAGATTTTGAGGATGTTACTGAAACAAAACCTAGCCTAACACAGAAACAAACAAAAAAAGATAAACAGAAAACAGCTTGCCTAAACTGAAAAAAAAAAAAGCATATTATCTTAAAATAATAAAATAATAAATAATAAATTTCTTTTCAAAATTTGACTGGAAACACAATCAATGCCTAGCAGAAAATTAGGAAATCTTCTGTTCATTTTAGCCCTTAGAGTTTGTAACGAATGTTTAAAGAAACTTCATAATCTTAATATAGCCTGGCTAGAATTACACTGTACTGCAAAACATATTAAAACTAACCATGATCCAGGGGCGCCTGGGTGGCTCAGTTGGTTAAGCATCTGCCTTCGGCTTGGGTCATGATCCCAGGGTCCTGGAATTGAGTTCGGCATCAGGCTCCTTGCTTAGTGGGGAGTCTGCTTCTCCCTCTCCCTCTGCCGCTCCCCCTGCTTGTGTGCATGCACGCTCTCTCTCTCAAATAAATAAATGAAAAATCTTTTTTTTTTTAAAGATTTTATTTATTTATTTGAGAGAGGGAATGAGAGAGAGAGCACATGAGAGGGGGGAGGGTCAGAGGGAGAAGCAGACTCCCTGCCGAGCAGGGAGCCCGATGCGGGACTCGATCCAGGGACTCCAGGATCATGACCTGAGCCAAAGGCAGTCGCTTAACCAACTGAGCCACCCAGGCGCCCCAATAAATGAAAAATCTTTAAAAAAATAACTATGATCCCCAGTTTGCAAAGAGTCAAGGTGGAGTGGGATTGTTAAGAACAGATGAAGTGGTGTCTCCTTAAAGTGGTAGCCGAGGTGATAATAATGTTGAGATTCCCATTGAGAACAGAGACCACATCCTTTATATATTCTCACTACAGAACCTAACAGTGCCTGACATGTAAGAGGCATGTGGTAAGTATTTGAAGTATTGGCTACAGCTGAACGCAGTTGCTCACCTGAAAATCTAGTCTCAGTTGGTTAAGTGCCCAGCTCTTGATTTTCGCCTACGTCATGACCTCAGGATTGTGAGATCTAGCCCCACGTCAGGCTCCACGCTTGAGATTCTCTCTCTCCCTCTGCCCGTCTCCTGCTCTCTCTCTCTCTCAAATAAATAAATAAAATGTTTTTAAAAATTAAATTGAGAAAAGCAGGGGGGCATCTGGGTGACTGTCGGTTAAGTGGCCGACTCGAGTTCGGCTCAGGTCAGGATCTTGGGGTTGTGGGGTCAGGCTCTGCACTCAGTGTGGAGTCGGCTTGAGATTCTTCCTCTCCCTCCCCCTCTGCCCCTCCCCCTGCTCGCACTCTCTTTCTTTTCTCCTTTCTCTCTAAAAGAAATAATAAATAGTAAAAATAAACAAATAATAAAATAAAATCTTAAAAAAAGAAAGAAAGAAAATCTAGTCTCCAAGAGCAGCCTATGGAGCTGAGCTGCACCTGATCAGGGCTGCCAGTGAGGGTAGTGTAGAGGCACTGGGGGAAGTGATTCTGGTTTGATGGTAAAAGGCAAGCTAGGCTGTTAATCCCCAGATCTTGATTCCAAGAATAACAAATAAAAAATCCTAGTTCCCGGGGCGCCTGGGTGGCTCAGTTGGTTGGGCAACTGCCTTCGGCTCAGGTCATGATCCTGGAGTCCTGGGATCGAGTCCCGCAAAGGGCTCCCTGCTCGGCGGGGAGTCTGCTTAGTCCTCTGACCCTATCCCCTCTCATGTGTTCTCTCTCTCTCATTTCTCTCTCTCAAATAAATAAATAAAATCTTTAAAAAAAAAAAATCCTTTTGCAACGACGTGGATGGAACTGGAGGGTATTATGTTGAGTGAAATAAGTCAAACAGAGAAAGACATGTATCATATGATCTCACTGATATGAGGAATTCTTAATCTCAGGAAACAAACTGAGGGTTGCTGGAGTAGGGGGTGGGGTGGGAAGGATGGGGTGACTGGGTGATAGACACTGGGGAGGGTATGTGCTCTGGTAAGTGCTGTGAATTGTGCAAGACTGTTGAATCTCAGATCTGTACCTCTGAAACAAATAATGCAATATATGTTAAGAAAAAAAAAAAAGAAGAAGAAGGTAGCGGGAGGGGAAGAATGAAGCGGGGGAAATCGGAGGGGTAGACGAACCATGAGAGACGATGGACTCTGAAAAACAAACAGGGTTCTAGAGGGGAGGGGGGTGGGAGGATGGGTTAGCCTGGTGGTGGGTATTGAGGAGGGCACATTCTGCATGGAGCACTGGGTGTTATGCACAAACAATGAATCATGGAACACTTCATCTAAAACTAACGATGTAATGTATGGGGATTAACATAAGAATAAAAAAAAAAACATAAAAAAAAGAAAAAAAAATCCTAGTTCCCTCTGTTCATATTGCTAACAATTCCTCTGTCATCGTCATTTAGTTTCATGAGTCAATCAATTCTTCCTTTTGCCTAGGGTAGTCATGTCAGGGTTTAGTCACCTACAGAAAATGCTATCTACTATAATCCTTTCTCAAGGGATTAACATAACAGATACGAAGAAATAATTAAAAACAGTGCCAAGTGGTATTGGGGAGCATGTAGAAAGGCCAACCCTAAAAGTCTAATGAAGTCATTGGGCACAGTGGATAGTGCTGATGTAGGCAAGCAAACTTTGAGGCTCAGTGACTTCTTGACACAGGGAAAAGTGTTTGAATATTCTCTCATCAGATCTGTGCACATGAGTGTCACAAGTCCAGGAAGGCAAGAAGAGTCTAAATCCAAGAGTGTCAATGAAGGCAAGGAGAACCAAAGACTACAGCTGTTGGGCTGGTATTGGGTTTCCTTTTGTGTGTAAGCAGGCAGTTTTGTGTCTGCAGCTGAGAAAAAGAGTGCCTCACAGATGCTGGAAAACCCAATTACGAGGTGGGGGGGCACTCCTGACACACAAGCCTAGTAAGACCACAGCAGCCCTGGGCTGCTGGACCAACTGTACAATGTGTTTGGTCTGGTTCACTGATTGATTGGCTCCATCCCAAATGAGCAATTAAAAGGTAGCTCCCAGATCCCAGCCAGCTTGTACTACTGTAAAAACATTTTAGGCCAAACCTATGACTAGAAAGAATAGCTTAAAGTAAACTATTTTAAAACTAAAAACATTATTGGGTCGCCTGGGTCGATCAATGCACCATTAAAATGGGAACTAGATGGGGCGCCTGGGTGGCTCAGTCGATTAAGCAGCTGCCTTCAGCTCAGGTCATGATCCTAGAGTCCCGGACCGAGCCCCACGTCAGGCTCCCTGCTCAGAGGGGAGTCTGCTTCTCCCTCTCCCTCTGCTCCTCCTCCCGCTCATGCTCCCTCCCTCCCTCTCAAATAAATAAAATCTTTAAAACTAAAAACATTATTTTTGACAGATGTTCTCTAAATGAAATGATTTATATCCAATTACGGCAGGCAGCCCAACTGACATATCTTCATTACTTAAATGTACATTAAAAGAACTTTTATTGCAAAAAATTCTCATAAACACAGAAGTAGAGAGGTTAGCATAATTAACTTCCACGTATCCATGACTGATTTAAATAATTATCACGTTTTACCATATTTGTTTTATGTCTCTTTTATGTTTTTTAAGTAATTTATTTTTTAAAGATTTTATTTTTAAGCAATCTCTACATCCAGCGTGGAGCTCCAACTCACAATCCCTAGATCAAGAGTCGCATGCTCCACTGACTGAGCCAGCCAGGCGCTCCTCATCTGTCCATTTTATTTTCTTATTATTAAAGTATTTTAAGGGGGCACCTGGGTAGCTCAGTCAGGTAAGTGTCTGACTTCAGCTCAGGCCATGACCTCTCGGGGACCTGGTATGGAGCCCCTCTGGCCCTCCCCTGCTCGTGCTCTCTCTCTCAAATAAATAAACGAAATCTTAAAAACAAAAACAAAAAAAGACTTACAGTATTTTAAGGCAAATTCAGACATCATTTCACCCTCACATATTTCAGTATACATTTTTTAAGAAAGGACGTGTTTTTACGCTACCACCACGCTATTACCACTTGTAGCAAATAGTGTTGGTGCGTTTCCCCACATCACTTTGGCCCTTACCATTTCAGGGTATGCTTTTGGCCTGAGGGCTTTCTCTGGCCACTGAAGAGCCCACTCTGCCTCCCTCTCCCATGGGCACAGCTGAACCAATGCCTGACGGGAGCTGGTATATAAGGAACCCAGGTCCCTTGGTCTGGGGGTGGGGATTAGCTCCGAGGAATAGTCCACACTATTTTCCCAAGCACACCAGTGAGATTAAGTTCCACGGGCCCACAGTGGTTAAGTTGCTTAATAGTGCAGCTTTTATTAGCTTCTATTCCTTCCTCATCTCACTTCCTCTTCCTCTTCCAGTGTCCCCTGCGATCCTTTCTCAAATATACTACTTGTATTTGAATCTTTATCTCTGGGTCTGGGAGAACCCAAACTGAGAAACTCACCCAACCAGACTTAAAATAATTCTTTGGTATCATCTAATACCCAGATCTTATTGAGATTTTCCTGATTATATCAAAATTATCTTTTTATAATTGGTTTGTTAAAATCAGATTTTTAAACTAATTGCATTTGGTTGTTTCTTATGCCTCTTTAATCTAGAGCAGTCTCTTCTTCCTCACCTCTTTTTGATAACATTGACTTGATTGCAGAAACCAGATCAGTTGTCCTATTGAAGTTACCACATTCTGGATTTGTCTATTTGCTTCTTGTTCCTTTATCTCCTCTATTTCCTATAATGAAAGTTAGCTTTTAGAAACTTGCAGATTCAGGGGCGCCTGAGTGTCTGACTCTTGGTTTCGGCTCAGGTCATAATCTCAGGTTCCACACTGAGTGGGGAGTCTGCTTGATATCCTCTCTCTCCCTCTGCCCCTCCCCTCGCACTCTCTTTCTCTCAAATCAATAAATAAATACATCTTAAAAAAAAAAAAAAGAAACTTGAAGATTCAATTTTTGGGGGGAGCAAGAATACTTCACAGGCAGTGTTGTCAGCCTCATATCAATCCCTTTAGGAGACACATACTGCCTGGCTGTCCTGCTTTAAGTGATACTAAGATTGATAAGTGGGTTCAGCTGGTTCATCTCAGAGGGTTTAACGGGAAGCTGTGCTGCTTAAAAAACCATGTTCCATGTGGCATTACTAACACTGTTCTATGACTTCAGAGGACAGCTGCTAAGTTCACAGGGAATGTTTTGTAGTGTAAAATAATTTTAAACAGGCTTTAAGCTGTTAACTGCTTCATGTCTTAGAACATACTCCAAGCTATTTTCTAAGGAAAATCCTTTCTTAAAAAATGTATACTGAAATATGTGAGGGTGAAATGATGTCTGAATTTGCCTTAAAATACTATAAGTCTTTTTTTGTTTTTGTTTTTAAGATTTCATTTATTTAGGGGCGCCTGGGTGGCTCAGTCGTTAAGCGTCTGCCTTCGGCTCAGGTCATGATCCCAGGGTCCCGGGATCGAGCCCCGCATCGGGCTCCCTGCTCCGCGGGGAAGCCTGCTTCTCCCTCTCCCACTCCCCCTGCTTGTGTTCCCTCTCTCGCTGTGTCTCTCTCTGTCAAAATAAATAAATGAAATCTTTAAAAAAAAAAAAGATTTCATTTATTTATTTGAGAGAGAGAGCACGAGCAGGGGAGGGTCAGAGGGGCTCCATACATACAGCTTGAATCATAACTTAATGCACCATTAAAATGGGAACTAGATGGGGGCGCCTGGGTGGCTCAGTTGGTTAAGCGACTGCTTTCGGCTCAGGTCATGATCCTGGAGTCCCAGGATCAAGTCCCGCATCGGGCTTCCTGCTCAGCAGGGAGTCTGATTTTCCCTCTGACCCTCCCCTCTCTCATGCTCTCTCTCAAGTAAATAAATAAAATCTTTTAAAAAAAATTAAAAAATGGGAACTAGACCCACCCCTCATGAAGTCTCATTAACCCACTTACTCAACAAATACCGAATATTGCAATGTGCCAGACAATGGAATAGGTACCAAGGATACAAGAGTAAGCTAATCAGTCTTTGTGCTCAAAGAACTTAGTCTTTTTTTTTTTTTTTTTAGATTTTATTATTTATTTGACAGCGAGAGAGGGAACACAAGCAGGGGGAGTGGGAGAGGGAGAAGCAGGCTTCCTGCAGAGCAGGGAGCTCTATGTGGGGCTCGATCCCGGGACCCTGGGATCATGACCTGAGCCGAAGGCAGACGCTTGACGACTGAGCCACCCAGGCGCCCCAGAACTTACAGTCTTGTAGGGATCTTACTAGTGATACAATGGTAAGCACATAGTAGTGCTACCTAATTTGGAGGAAGGATGTCATTAGGAAACTCTTCTTAGAGGAAGTGATATCTAAATTGAAACCTACATGGTTATTTCTTAAAGAATAAGCGCCAGGAAAAGCAAAGCTTTCCTTTTCTTGAAACGGATATCTTTTTTCTTAAGGAAACATGAATCACGTTAATTGTTAACTCTTTTTGCTTTGACCCCTAATAATTTCAATTTTGCAGCTTAAGTCTAATTATGTAGGACCTGATAGTTTGCATATCTTTATTCCAAATGTTTCCTGGTCTTGATTTTCTTTCTATTCTTTTCGTGATTTTTAAATGTTTATTTTTCTGTTCCAAATTACACATGTTTTTGAAGCTACTTCAAATCGCAGTCTCTTTTGCTTATATTTAAAAACAGGAACAAAAAAAATCCCATATTGAGCTGGACCACGGATGACTCGAACTTCATCACAAATGGTCTTAAGGAGCTACCCAGGGAGGGGTCCATATGGCATTGTTCTGCATTCCCGTCATAACTTAAAGGGAAATTTTCACAATGTCCAGAGCCCTTGATGTCCTGCAAACGAAGGAGGAGGATGTCCTCACATTCCCTGCAGCAGGAACCCACTTAGGGGGCACCATCCTTGACTTCCAAATGGAACAGTACATCTACAAAAGGGAAAGTGATGGTATCTACATCATAAATCTGAAGAGAACCTGGGAGAAGCTTCTGCTGGCAGCTCATCCCATGGTTGCCGCTAAAAACCTGGCTGATGTTAGTATCATCATCCAGGAATACTGGCCAGGAGCTGTGCTGAAGTTTGCTGCTGCTACCGGAGCCACTCCTACTGCTGGCCACTTCACTCCTGGAACCTTCACTACCCAGATCCAGGCAGCCTTCCGGGAGCCGAGACTGAGCCCAGGGTTGACCACCAGCCTCTTACAGAGGCATCTTATGTTAACCTGCCTATCATTGCTCTGGGTAACACAGGTCGCTGCTGAGAACTCTGTGACCGAGGAGGACTTTCAGGGTGAAAGGACTGTTCCAGTTCCTGAGTTCACTGCTATTCAACCTGAAGTCACAGACTGGTCTGACAGCATGCAGGTGCACTCTGTGCCTATTCAGCAGCTCCCCATTGAGGACTGGAGCGTCCGGCCCGGGGCCACGGAAGACTGGTCTGCAGCTCCCACTGCTCAGGCCACAGAATGGGTGGGAACAACCATGAGCGGTCTTCCTCTTCCACAAAAGCAAACAAAATGGAAAGAAGGTTGATGGAAAATAAAGTTTCTAAAAAAAAAAAATGGTCTTAAGGAGGGTATAACTTTCATCTCTGCTACCACCCATTAGTCCCTGAGGGAGAGTGGAGGGGAAAGTGAAGTGGAGTCAGGGATATGCTTAAATCCCAGATCTGACAACACTGATATCAATCTTAGTTTGAAATCCTATGGAAAAAATTTCCAGGGACTCCAGGATCTTTTCCTGAATTACTACCAATATCTTTTTTTCATATGCTTAGCTTGAACTTAAAAATAATCATTATATTAATTAAGGAATCTTTGGCTGCAAACCAACAGAGAATTGACCCACAGTTTGTATTATTTCCTGAGGCTGCCATAACAAATTACCACAAACTGGATGGCTTAAAACAACAGAAATTAATTTTCTCACAGTTCTGGAGGTCAAAAGCCCAAAATCAATGTGTTAGCAGAGTCATTCTCCCTCCAGAGGCTCTAGAGGAGAATCCTTCCTTACCTCTTCCAGCTTCTGGTGGCTCCAGGCATTCCTTGGATTTGTCACTGCATAATTCCAATTTCTGACTCTGGGTTCACATTGCCTTCTCCAGTGCTTCTGTTTTCTCCTCTGTGTGTGTGTGGTTTTTCTTAAAGATTTATTTATTTACTGGGGCCCTTGGGTGGCTCAGTCAGTCAACCGTCTGATTTTGGCTCAGGTCATGATTTTGGGGTCCTATGACAGAGCCTCGAATCTCGGGCTCCGTTTTCAGTTAAGAGTCTGCTTGTTCTTTCCCTTTTCCTGTGCCCCTCCCCGCATCGTGCACATGCATGCCTGCTCTCTCGCGCTCGCTTTCTCTCAAATAAATAAAAATCTCTTTTAAAAAAGATTTATTGGGGCGCCTGGGTGGCTCAGTCGTTAAGCGTCTGCCTTCGGCTCAGGTCATGATCCCAGGGTCCTGGAATCGAGCCCCGCATCGGGCTCCCTGCTCGGCGGGAGGCCTGCTTCTCCCTCTCTCACTCCCCCTGCTTGTGTTCCCTCTCTCGCTGTCTCTCTCTGTGAAATAAATAAATAAAATCTTTAAAAAATAAAAATAAAAAAAGATTTATTTACTTTAGAGAGAGAGCAAGCATGTGAGCAGGGGGAGAGGCAGAGGGAGAGGGAGAGAAGCAGACCCCCCCCACCCGAGCACGGAGCCTGATGCAGGGCTTGATCCCACAAACCTGAGATCATGACCTGAGCTGAAACCAAGAGTCAGACACTTAATCGACTGAGCCATCCAGGCACCCCACCTCTGTATGTCTTTCATGAGGACACTTGTCATTGGATTAAGGACCCACCCAGATAATCCGGGATGATCTTATCTCAAAATCCTTAATTTAATTACATCTGCAAAGCCCTTTTCTCCAAATAAGGTCACATTCATAGGTTCTGGGGGTTAGGACATAGACATATCTTTTTGGGGTCACCATTCAACCACACAGTGGACTAAACAATGAAGCTATTTCAATTATCTGTTATTATCTCCTTGTGGTCAGTACTAATTTAGTCTGGTGTCCTACACCATCTGTTCTTGGTGCAAAAACCTTTACTGTGAGAGTTACTAGAGATACGGAGATGATGATGACATGATTACTGTCCCCTAGACACTCTCACAGAAAAATATGTAAGCAAACAAATTATAATAAGGAATGATAGATACAAAAATAGAAATATATACCATAGGCACAGACAGACTATGTGGAGGAAGCGGCTACTGACCGTGCATTGAAGATATCAGGGAAGGCTCTAGATGTGGGCTGAAATGTAAGCTGGGTCTTGCAGTTTGAATGTTTGCCAGGAAAAGAAAAAACAAAAAGGCATTTCAGAGCAAAGAAGAAGCATGTGCAAAGACAAGCATGGCAGCGAGTCTCTAAAGATAACTCCCAACAATTCATCCTCTTCCTGTATGCTTATACAGGTCTCCCCTGCTATCCGAAAGTAGAGCGGTCCCATGAAAACTTTTGTAAACTGAAATGGCATGAGGCAAAGAAGAAATTACTATTAATTTAGATGAAAAAAATTTTTGAGCATTCCCAGACTGAAAAAATAACCTCTCTTAGGCTTTTCTGACACCTCGGGACACATCTTGCTAACAGATGAACAAAATAAATCACGATAAAGCAGAGATGCTCACAGACTCAGTTCAAAGCCATGGCAGCTTGATGCTGAGAGGCTAACTCCCCGGGAAGGAGTTAGCGATGCTACTCTGCTGCTCAGCGTGCACCCTGCCTCTATACAGGCTCTCTGCCAAACAAACCCTGAATGTTATTTTCCCTTTTCACCTTTTTTTTGTAAAAGCAAAAAGCCCCTTCAGATTTCTTTTGGGTAGTGAAAATAGGTACTAATGTAGGTCTTTTTAAAAAGAAATTTTATTTGAGAGAGAGTGAGAATGAGAGAGATCACAGAGGGAGAGGGAAAAGCAGACTCGCCCCTGAGCAGGGAGCCCGATGCGGGGCTCCATCCCAGGACCCTGGGATCATGACCTGAGCCGAAGGCAGACGCTTAACTGACTAAGCCACCCAGGTGCCCCAATGTAGGTCTTTCTTAAGTGAGTGGCGTAACTTTAACTTTTGAAAAAGTGAGAGATACCTGTATCTTCTCCCTTTGAATCTAGATTGGCCCTGAAATTGCTCTGAGCAATAGAATGTGGTGGAAGTAATGTTCTGGGACTTCTGAGCCCAGGGCTTGAGAGGACTGGCAGTTTCTATTTTCTTCCCTTGGGAACACCCTTGAGACACTCCTTCTTAGAATCCTACCATGCTCTAAGAAGTTCAAGTCACATGGAGAATCAAGGAATTGCAAATGACCCCTCCAGATGAGATCCCACCTGACAGTGCCAACTACCAGCCATGTGAGTGAGTTATCTTGGACATTTCATTCCAGTTGAGCCCTCAGATGACTGCAGCCTCAAACAGCACGTGAAGCAGAACCACTCAGCTGAGTCCAGCCAATTCACAGAACTGTGATTAATAATATGATTGTCGTTTTAAGCTGCTGAGTTTTAAGTGATTTCTTATGCAGTTACAGGGCTCCTGCATGAGTGAAAGTCAGTAGATGAGTGGAGGCTCTGAGGGAGTTCTCATAATTCCTCATCACTGGGCAATATGGTCTGACTTTCCTTTTTGCTCTTCTAGTTCTTCCAATAATTTATTACTTAATTCCTTGTATTATATCACTCTTTGCTTGAAATACCTTGAGTGCCCTCTGTTTTTCTAGTTAATTATGTGCTATAACATTTTGTTATCTTGTATTCCTAGGACCAGAGAATGTGCTATACCTGGGGCAGGTATGGGGGGGCTTCTGATAATTTCAACCCTTTTGGTATTGAAATACCATATTCCTGACAGTTTTTCTTTTTCTTTTCTTTCTTTTTTTTTTTTAAGATTTATTTAAGGTCTCCTGGGTGGCTCAGTCGGTTAAACGTCTGCCTTTGGCTCAGGGGTCCTGGGATCGAGCCCTGTGTTGGGCTCTCTGTTCAGTGGGGAGTCTGCTTCTCCCTCTCCCTCTGCCGCTCCCCCTGCTTGTGCTCTCTATCAAATAAATAAATAAAATCTTAAACATTTATTTATTTATTTGAGAGAGAGCAGGGGGAGTGGCAGAGGGAGAGGGAGAGAATCTCAAGCAGACTTCCTGCTGAGCCCCGACTGGGGGCTAGATCTCATGACGCCATTTTCATGACCTGAGCTGAAATCAGGAGTCTGACGCTTAACTGACTGAACCACCCAGGGGCCCCTTCCTGACAGTTTTTCTTAAATAAAAGGACCTTTCTTCTTAAACATAGTACATGAAATGTAATTTTTCTTCTTTTCCGTTATCATCACCATCAAATATTTACTGAGTGACTGTATATTGTATTATAGCTCTAGGAGCAAATGTTGTGGAACATCAGGTGAAAGGAGGGCTGACCACAAGCAGATATTTGTAAGTTCAACTGCAAAAAACTTCACTATTATCAGTTGCTAGGGATACTGAAATAATGATATGGTCCCTGTTCTCTAGCAGCTCCCACTGTAATACAAATAATTTATAAAGGGGCGCCTGGGTGGCTCAGTCGTTAAGCGTCTGCCTTCGGCTCAGGTCATGATCCCAGAGTCCTGGGATCGAGCCCCGCATTGGGCTCCCTGCTCTGCAGGAAGCCTGCTTCTCCCACTCCCCCTGCTTGTGTTCCCTCTCTCGCTGTGTCTCTCTCTGTGAAATAAATAAAATCTTAAAAAAAAAATTTGTAAACAAATAAATTATAGTATGGTATTATGGATTTGAAAATAGAAATATGTATCACAGGTGCAGATATGCAGAGAGAGAGTATCTAGGCATTGAGGCATTTGGGAAAACTTTATATAGGAGCTAAAATTTAAGCTGGATCTTACTGAATGGTTAGACATTTGCCAGGTGAAGAAAAGGTCAATCCAGATTAGGGAAGAAGCACATGCAAAGGTAGTAAAGTATAAAAGAGATGGCATTATTCAGCCCATATTCCAGCTTAATTGAGAAAGTATAGAAAAGGTTGAATCATGTTACAAAACATACCTTATGTAATGCTTAGGAGTTTGGACTTAATACTATGATCACTGAGGAGCAGAGGAGTCTCATACTCATATTTGTATTTTCAGAAATAACACTGTTAGCAATGTGAAGGAGAGATCAGAACAAGGAGGGACTAAGGCCAGTTAGGAGGCTACGGCAAGATTCAGCTGGGAACATCAAGAGGCTGTGAAGTAAGGATTTATAGCTGCCCAACCTCCAAAACAGCCTGACTGGAATACTATGAAACAATTCTTACATTAAAGGTGGAGGCAGGGGGTGCCTGGGTGGCTCAGTCACTAAGCATCTGCCTTCAGCTCAGGTCATGATCCCAGGGTCCTGGGATGGAGCCCTGCAGCGGGCTCCCTGCTCAGCGGGAGGCTTGCTTCTCCCTCTCCCACTCCCCCTGCTGGTGTTCCCTCTCTCGTTGTGTCTCTCTCTGTCAAATAAATAAATAAAATCTTTTAAAAAATAAATAAATAAAGGTGGAGGCAGCACCTTCTCCAAGGCTTATTCTCATATATGTATATATTATATATATACATTTTTTTAAAGATCTTATTTACTTGTCAGAGAGGGAGAAAGAGAGAGAGCACAAGCAGGGGGAGCAGCAGAGGGAGAAGCAGGCTCCCCACTGAGCAGGACTCGATCCCAGGACCTGATGCGGGGCTCGATCCCAGGACCCCGGGATCATGACCTGAGCCGAAGGCAGACGCTCAACCGACTGAGCCACCCAGGCGTCCCTATCCTCATATATTAGAAGCTGTTGATTTATCAGTACCCTTAAGAACAAAATCCTTAATTTCAAAATTCTAAATAATGGCCACTGTTACCAGATCTTATTTCCTATTTGTATAACAGTAAGCTTGTTATTGGGATATAAACAAATAGGGGCCTTGCAATTAAATTTTTTAATTTGGCTTTGATTGACAGCTTACTCCAAAGAATTCTGAATTTCTACATTTGGATAAGAAGAAATTCTAGAAACCTGATTCCAGGTCACATTTTCCTATAATCTTTGAAGTATTTTGACCAGAAGAAAAGTTTTATATAAAACCTATACAATAGGGGTGCCTGGGTGCCTCAGTTGGCTAACATCTGACTCTTGATTTCACCTCAGGTCTTGATCTCAGGGTTGTGAGTTCAGGCCCTGCACTGGGCCCCACGGTGGGTGTGCAGCCTACTTAAAAAAAAAAAAAAAAAAAAAAAGGGCGCCGGGGGGGCCCAGTTGGTTAACCCCCCGCTTTCGGCCCGGGCCCTGCTCCCGGAGCCCCGGGGCCGGGCCCCGCCCCCCCCCCCCCCCCCCC
>NC_058406.1:76834810-76862963 GCF_002201575.2 Neomonachus schauinslandi | reverse complement strand
AAAAAAAAAAAAAAAAAAAAAGAAAGAAATCCACACATATTTTTGTCAACTACTTTAAGACAAAGGAACTAAGAACATATCATGAGGGAAAGACGGTCTCTTCAAAAAACGGTATTGGGAAAAACTGGACAACCACATGAAAAAGAATGGATTTGGACCACTATTTTATACCATTCACAAAAATTAACTTAAAAATGAATTAAAGATATGAACATAACACCTGAAACCATAAAACTTCTAGAAGAAACCACAGGCAGTAAGCTCCTTGATACCAGTCTTAGTGATGATTTTTTTGGATTTGACACCAAAAGCAAAGGCAACAAAAGCAAAAATAAACAAGTGGAACTATATCAAAACTAAGCTTCTGCACAGCAAAGGAAACCATCAACAAAATGAAAAGGCGACCTACTGAATGGAAGAAAATATTTTCAAATCATGTGTTTGTTAAGGGGTTAATAACCAAAATATGGGGGTGCCTGGGTGGCTCAGTAGGTTAAGTGTCTGCCTTGGGCTCAGGTCATGATTCCAGGATCCTGGGATCGAGCCCTGCATTGGGCTCTCTGCTCAGCAGGGAGCCTGCTCCTCCCTGTCCCTCTGCCCCTCTCCCCGCTTAACCTCTCTCTCTTGCTCTGCTCTCTCTCAAATAAATAAAATCTTTTTAAAAAATGTTAAAAAATTCATACAACTCAATAACACAACAACAACAAAAATCTGATTAAGAAATGAGCAGAGCATCTGAACTGACATTTCTCCAAAGATATACAGATGGCCAAAAGGTACATAAAAAGATGCTCAACATCACTAATAATCACAGAAATGCAAATCAAAACCACCATGAGATACCACCTTACACCTGTCAAAATGGCTATTATCAAAAACACAAGAAATAACAAGCATTGGCAAGATATGGAGAAAAGGGAACTTTTGTGTACTGTTGCTGGGAATTTAAATTGGTACAGCCACTATGGAAAACAGTATGGAGGTTCCTCAAAAAATTAAAAACAGAACTACCATACAGGGGCGCCTGGGTGGCTCAGTCGGTTAAGTGTCTGCCTTCAGCTCAGGTCATGATCCCAGGGTTCTGGGATCAAGCCCCACATCGGGTCCCTTGCTCAGCGGGGAGCCTGCTTCTTCCTCTCCTGCTGCCACTCCCCCTGCTTGTGCTCTTTCACTGTCAAATAAATAGTCTCTTAAAAAAAAAAAAAAAAAGAACTACCATACAATCCAGCAATTCCACTTCTGAGTATTTATCCAAAGAAAACAAAAACACTAACTAGAGATATATACATCCCCACGTTCACTGCAGCATTATTTACAACAACCAAGATATGGAAACAACCTAGGTGTCCATCAATGGATAAATAAAGACAATTTAGTGTGTGTGTGTCTATACATACACACACACAATGGAATATTATTTAGCCATAAAAAAGAATGCAATCTTGCCATCTGTGACAACATGGATGGACTCTGAGGGCATTCTGCTAGGTGAAATAAGTCAGATAGAAAAAGACAAATACTGTACAATCTCACTTATATGTGGAATCTAATAAAACTACAACAACAAAAAACCCAAAGCTCGTAGATAGAGAAAAACGATGGGTGGTTGCCACAGGTGAGGAACAGGAATGGGTTAAATGGATGAAAGGAAAAATACAAACTTATAAAATAAATAAGTCACAGGGATGTAATGTACACCATAGTGACTACAGTTAGTCATACTGTTTTGCACATTTGAAAGTTGCTAAGAGTAAATCTTGAAAGTTCTTATCACAGGGGAAAAAGATTTATAACTACGTATGGTGACAGATGTTAACTAAACTCAGTGGTGATTATTTTGCAATTTATACAAATATCGAATCATTACACTGTATACCTGAAACTAAATAATGTTACGTGTCAACTATAGCTCAATTTTAAAAAGGAACAAAAAAGGGCACTGTAGTGAATACAGGGTCACATCAGGGATTGAAATAAGAAAAATCCTAGATGTCATTTTTATTTCATCAGCTGGATGTAAAACGTGGAGTACAGATCCTGGGGGGCGGGGGGAGGGAAGACAAAAGTTAATAAATTGAGTATCCATCTCATGTTGGGAGGGGAGGAGAGAAGTAAAAGAAAAATTAAAAAAAAAACAAATCAATGAAAGAAAAGCATACAACAGAGAAAACCAATGGCACTAAAAATTGGTCCGCTGAAAAGACTGATAAAACTGCAAGTATCTGGGGAACACTTATCAGGAAATCTAGGAAGTAGTTGGATAAAAAGATGCACAGCTCAGAAAGAAAATCAGGTTTGGAAGTAAAGACTTGAAGTCAGGAAAATAGTGATGGTATTTGGAGCCCTGGATAGAAATGAGAAGAGAAATGGGATGAGAACTTTACTATAATAAAAGAGCAAAGTGAAGATTCTCTGCTCCTTCTCATGCTAAAACAAAAAGAAAAACCTTAAAATACACACCATCTTCAATCATACTAGAGTATACATGAAACTCCAAACCACAATATATGAAAATGGAAAGCAGCTGAAAGAATAATAAACACTGCTAAAATGGGGAAGAAGATTAAACTTAAGCACCCAGCAGAAAAAAATGATGAGAAGCAACCCATTTGTCCCACAGAACCCCAAAAGACTGAAGAATTGGCGGCACCAAACTCAAAAGAGAGACGTCAGGTGAGCTCGAAGAATAGAGTAATATGGAAGTCTGTATAAAAGGACAGTTGGATCCCTAGTCACATCTTCTATCTGTGCTATCTGTATATCCTATCAGGAGATGGAAAGTTAATTCATTCAAAGAACTGAATCAAAGGAAACAAACACAAAGCACAGAGAGGAGAATAGCTGAAGTGCCTACTGAAAATGGGGTAAGTTTTCTTTATAAATACATTCAAGCCAATACATGAAAAAGAAATGAATAAATTTTAAAAAATCATTTTTCAACACCTAATGAATAAATGGATCTAGGTATTGAGTACCAGTGGCTTCTAAAAGCACAAGAGAAACAACCACTGTATGCCTCTTGGTGGGAGAACACACAACTATGAAGTAGTCATGCCAAAAAAAAAAAAAAAAAAAAAAGGCAAGCAATCTGGAATAATAAGCTTCTACATCTAGCCACCAATTTATAGAAAATGCAGAGAAATGATGTTCAACTGCACAATGGGGATGCAACTGGCAAAATCCAAGCTGGGAAATTTATATGTCAAATGACCCGATTTCTTCCACAAATAATCTGCACCCCAAAAAAGGGTGGGGGGGGTAACAAAGATTTAAAACATGTATTTTTAAAAATGCTCAACATCCCTAATCAGGGAAATGCAAATCAAAACCACAGTGAGAGATAACCTTAACATCTGTTAAAATGGCTAAAATAAAAAAACAAACAAACAAGAAATAACAAGTGTTGGGGAGGATGTGGAGAAAAGAAGCCCTTGTGCGCTGGTGGTAGGAACATAAACTGGTACAGCCACTGTGGAAACAGTATGGATGTTCCTCAAAAAATTAAAAATAGAAATACCATATGATCCAGTAATTCCACTACTATTTACTCAAAGAAAGCAAAAATACTAATTCAAAGATATATGTGTCCCTATGTTTACTGCAGCATTATTTATAATAGCAAGATATGGAAGCAACCCATGTCCATCAATAAATGAATCAATAAAAATGTGGTGTATATATACACAATGGAATATTACACAGCCATAAAAAGGTTGAGATTGTGCCATCTGAGACAACATGGATGGACCCCCAGGGTATTTTGCTAAGTGAAATAAGTCAGACAAAAAAAGACCGTATGATTTCACTCATACATGGGAATGAAAGGAAAGGAAAAGGGAAAGGGAAAAGGAAAAGGAGGGAGGGAAGAAGAATCAGACCTGGGCATCTGGGGGGACTCAGTTGGTTAAGCCTCCAACTCCTGATTTTGGCTCAGGTCATGATATCAGGGGTGTGAGACTGAGTCCTGCCTCCAGCTCCACACACAGTGGAGATTCTCTCTTTCCCGGGGTGCCTGGGTGGCTCAGTTGGTTAAGTGTCCGACTCTTGGTTTTGGCTCAGTTCATGATCTCAGGATCCTGAGATCGAGCCCCACATCTGGCTCCGTGCTCAGCACAGAGTCTGCTGGACATACTCTCCCTCTCCTTCTCCCTCCCCCCCCCTTACCCCCACAAAAGAAAAAAAAAGGAATCAGACCTATTAATACAGAGAAAAAACTGACAATTGCCAGAGGGGAACGGTGGGGTTGGGCAAAATGGGTAAAGGGAAGTGGGAGATACAGGCTTCCAGTTAAGGAATAAATAAGTCATGGGAATAAAAGGCACAGCATAAGGACTACAGTCAATGACATTGTAATTGCAATATATCAGGACAGACAGTAGCTACACTTGTGGTAAACATACCATAATGTATAAACTTGTGTTACCACAAGTCTACGAAGATTTATCACCCAAACACACTCTCTTTGGGCCTAACAGAAGATACCAAAGAGAGTCAGTAAACCAAAAAGGCAGACATGAGGGGCACCTGGGTGGCTCAAATGGTTAAGCATCCGCCTTCGTCATGATCTTGGGTTCCTGGGATCAAGCCCCAAGTCTCTGCTCAGTGGGGAGTCTGCTTCCCCCTCTGTGCTCTCCCTCTCTCTCTAATAAATATATAAAATCTTAAAAAAAAAAAAAAAAGGCAGACATGAGATGCAAAGGAATCAACAGGGGAGATACAAAGGAATTCCCAGGGTGACTATGAAGTCGAGCCCCAAGACTAAATCTGTGCAGTTAAGTGTAGAGAGCAAGTCCAGATTAGAGAAGAACTCCAGAAGAGCTCCAGCAGAGTATCTCCAAGAAAAATAAATGTAACTGATAAATTATAGGACAGATGGACAGTGTGGAAAAGTACACTGCAAGACATTTTACAGAACAGTGGAAAGATGTGTGAAGATTTCAATGTTCAAAGAAAACTAAGCACGTTCTATTTTTTTAATGAGGCAAATTTTAAATCCGGTTGTGTAAGAAAGAAATGTAACCCCAGAAATAATAGCTAAAACAGCTAACAAATGTTTAGCACTGTTCTAAGAATTCTGCATGTAATAACTCATTTAACCCTCACCCATTACTTTGCCATATCAATATTCTCTCAATATATCAATGTTTATATAATTATACCAAGGAAATTTTTTATATAAGCATATTAAAAGAAGAGAAGAAGGTATCAGAGAAATTCCTCATCTAACATTATTGAAAAAAAGTCCAAAATTGATGAAACAACGCAATGTTTACTCAGAAATATAAAGAAACAGCTAAGAGTTAAAAAGCAGTTGCCTCTAAGAAAAGTAGAGGGAACATATTTTAAAAACCCACATCTTTTTAGAATTTTATAACTAGAACTTGATGTTTCACACTCTTAGAAAGCACTATTTTAATTAAAAAAAAAAAATTAACTACTTACTAAGTGAAATGGTGCTCTAATACCAAGCAAACTAGGGGGCTTTTTCACAGAACTACCTTGGAAGCTTTGGTATGTTAAGACAAACTCTATAGTTTTTCCCTAACATTAGACCACAAGAACTCCCCACTCCCTCCCCCTGAATCAGCTCAAGTAACTACAGTTTTAAGGCAGTGGTTCTCAAGTAATCAAGTCCACAGACCCGTGCCAATCTACAGTAAAGTAAGAAAAACAAGGACAATATATTGAGTTAAAATTAAACAACTTAAGCTATTCCATACTTTGAGAGCACACCCTTCGTACACTCTTAATACCTTTTCTTTAGTGAAATGAAGGTAGTAAGTGGCAGTTTTTAAAAACATTCTTACTGGGTGTCTGGGTGGCTTAGTCGGTTAAGTGTCTGCCTTCGGCTCAGGTCATGATCCCAGGGTGCTGGAATCGAGCCCCACATCAGGCTCCCTGCTCTTTGGAAAGCCTGCTTCTCCCTCTCCCTCTGCATGCCGCTCCCTCTGCTTGTGCTCTCTCTCTCTCTGTCAAATAAATAAATAAAATCTTAAAAAAAAAAAAAATTCTTACTTTCCAAAATAAAAGCTGGCAACCCTACGTCAGTACACTATCTCCATTCTGCCAAAGACAGTTAATGGTTCATGAAAGACAAATCAGAGAATCTTTGGAAAACTCTTAATGGAATGACAGGCAAAAAAAATCCTCTGAGGGAAGAAGTCACCACAGAAATAAAAAAGATAACCCAGAGAAAGAGTATCATAAAAAAAAAAAACAAGGAACGACAACAAAGAAAAAGGAGGTAGGAGTATGTATCTTACAGGTTAAGTAAAATGAGTAATATAAACTGTTTACTGAAGTTAACAATTCCAAAGTCACCTACAACCAGAGTTCAAACGTCAGACCACGCAGGGTTTAGAAGCAAAGACTAACAGGTTGAGTTTAGCTTACTTTTCTAAAACTTAAGCTTCTTAAGGAAGTCAAAGGGGGTTTGGGGGTGGGAAATATCTGAACATTAATATAAGCTGTTGCTACAAGAATGAAGAAATTGTTGAAACTAAAGGAAAAATAACCTAACCATAAACATTCATAATCTAAGAAACCTACTCTCTTACCTGCATACACTGATGATTAAGTCTGAATCTTCTGCGTAACATGTATGTTAAAAGCTGAATCAAACAATATTTTAGAAATGTATTACCTAAATGACTCCATGTACACAAATGGGATTTGCATTTCAAATTACAACTGAAAGAAAAACTTTTCTTAGTGTCTGCCACAAAGAGGTACTTAGTAATTGTCTCTTGAATAAATCAGTGAAAGCCTATACTTAACAATATACACATTAGTAAATAAGTCCTCCATCACATCAAGAATGTGAATGCACACATTATACTATGAATCCTATGAATACATATATTCTACTACACACAGCTCCAAATTTGTTCATGTGTTTAAATATAGAAATAAAAAGCCAAAAAGTCTTCTAAAATTGTACTTAATTTCATCTCACTTGAAGATTGAAACTAACAGCAGCAGCAAACTAGGAGAGTCTCCACCTGGACCTCAAGTTCAGCCTGAAACCTCTAGAATTAAAAATAGTTTAGCCACCTAACAGGTCAGGCAATGACAAAGATGTTTACACTTTCAGAGAGTGTGGCTTTAGCTCTCTTCATGAAATTATAGAAAATATATCTAAATAGCTTAAAATTTATGATAAAATTTCAGTTTTATAGAACATTTCTGTATATTTAGGCTTTTGCAACAAGCATACAGTATTTTTGTGATCACAAAAATTTTTATGAACTATAAAAAAAGATTATAACTTTTTAAAAAGATTTTATTTGTTTATTTGAGAGATCAAGAGAGCATGAGCAAGGGGAAGCGGCAGAAGGAGAGAGAGAAACAGACTCCCCGCTGAGCAGGGAACCCACCATGGGTCTCCATCCCAGGACCCTGGTCATAAACTGAGCCAAAGTCATATGCTTAACCAACTGGGCCACGCAGGGGCCCCAGAAAATATTTTAACTTTTAAAAAATTATAAATGACACTGTTAGATATAACGTATCAAATATTTTCAGAATGGCAAAGAAATACCATTTAGAGACAGCATTGGATTTCAAGAATGTATTGGATTAAAAAGATAACTGGTTAAGTCTATTCAACACAATATCCACAGTCATCTAAACTATTTGTGCAGGCGCCTGGGTGGCTCAGTCGTTAAGCGTCTGCCTTCGGCTCAGGTCATGATCCCAGGGTCCTGGGATCGAGTCCCACATTGGGCTCCCTGCTTGGCGGGAAGCCTGCTTCTCCCTCTCCCACTCCCCCTGCTTGTGTTCCTGCTCTCGCTGTCTCTCTCTCTGTCAAATAAATAAATAAAATCTTTAAAAAAATAATTTAAAAAATTAAAAAATTAAAAAAAATAAACTATTTGTGCAGATGGAAAACACAGTGTCTCCACAATGAGAATTTAATACTAGCTAATAATGTTAGTTTGCAGATTCTTGATGATATATTAGTTGTGAGATGACTAGTTAACTTGTATATGTGATGGATAGCAGGTAACTACAGATTTAAAACACCAAAACCAACAATACCAATAATATACATAAAAACCATAGATAACTGCAAATATTCATGTCTACAACTGGTAAGGTTGATTACAATACATACATGAAACTACACTATCAATTCAGGAGAAAATGAACTGAATGGAAAGTTCAGAATTTTCATTATAATGCTGCAGAATTTGGTCCTAAGACCAGGGAGGAAGAAATAATAAAATTGAGGTATCCTTACTTCAAGCCACTAACTCTGCCCCAGAGTTTAAGTTCCAATTCCTAAAAGTATGAACTGGATCTTGGGTAGCAGAGCAGACAGATTAAAAGGGCTTGAAAATAAGATCACCTTACTACATAGTGTTTTAACTTTCTCAAGGGCAACCACATCTCATTTTCTCCTAATTACAATGTCAGAAGATAGGGGAGAATATTATTCCCTTTAACCAATAAGAAATATTCAACTCAGAAATAAAATCACTCTCTTGAAGTTCTAAAAATGTCAAGTAATGCTTGATTACATCCCCAAACTCTGACTCTTAATATATGGTAAACTCCAGCAAGCCACATTGTCTTTTAGACAAAGTTATTCTCGGTATTTGTCATTTGGGATCCCAATTATGAACTGGTCATAAAAAATAGTGTAAGGCCAGAAATATTGTCAGACTTTAACATGTGGTGAAATGAGATTCGTTGCCATTATCAAGCCTCTCATCCATAGTAATATTTAGCCACAAGGCTTTTACTGGCCTAATTTAAGTCTACCAGTAATGAAAGGCATTTCTAGAGATGATTCAACTTCGTTAAGTTTCCCAGGATAGGAATAGCTGGCTGCCCCTGATTTTGACACAAAAACTCAAGGACATCGGTCTCTATTTTTTCAAAGCTCTGAACTGACAGATGAACTTTGTCCCATATAGCCACAAGACTATTATACCCAGCAGATTTAACATTAATATTACTGCCTAATGTACAGTCCAAATTCTCCATTTGACACAAAAATGTTCTTTATAAAGTTTTTTCAAAATCTAGGATCCAGTCAAAATTCACACATTGTATCCTGTCATGTCTCTTCCCTTTCCTTTAATCTCAACTGTATCCTTGTTTCATTTTAACAGGATATTTTTTGAAGCCAACTATCTTCTCACTTCTAAGCTGAATGATAACATGCTATACATTCTGGATTTGTCTTATTGTTTCCTCATGATTAAAGTCAGGTTAAACAGTTTTAGGAAAAACACTAAACTAATGATGCTGTGTGTTTGTTTTGTGTGTGGGTGTGTGACTCCTTCAAAATACTGCATACTCCACAAAGGCAGTATAAATGGCTATGTTGTTCAACAATGTATTTCCAGCATCTAAGACAATGTCCCACATAGGAAGTCCTCAATAATATTTGTTGAACAAATAAGAAAACGAATTCTCCATAGCATATTTTCTTCAAGAGGGTCAACCAATAACATCAACCAATATTTGTTGATGTTAACTTATGCTTAAGAGATAATGTTGTTAGGACCCAAAACTATATTATGAGAATGTTTTGAAATTTAGTATAAATCTATTTTCAGCAATAGGTAAGTGCTTTATTTTTGTTCTGTCTCAAGGTTTTATTTAAATTTTAGTTAGTTAACATAATAGTATATTAGTTTTTAGAATTTAGTGATTCATCACTTACATATAACACCCAGTGCTCATCACAGCAAGTACCCCCCAACCCTGCCCCTCCTGCCCCTCAGTTTGTTCTCTGTAGCTAAGAGTCTGTTTTATGGTTTGCATCTCTCACTTTTTTTTCTATGTTCATCTGTTTTGTTTCCTAGATTCCTCATTTGAGTGAAATCATGTGGTATTTGTCTTTCACAGACTGACTTATTTTGCTTAGCATAATACCCTCTACCTCCATTCACATCGTTGCAAATGGCAAGATTTCATTCTTTCTCATGGCTAAGTAATATCCCATTGTGTATCCATTCATCAGTTGATGGACATTTGGGCTCTTTCCATAATTTGGCTATTGTTGATGCTGCTATAAACATCAGAGTGCATGTGTCCCTTCAAATCAGTGGTTTTGTATCCTTTGGGTAATACCTAGTAGTGCAATTGCTGGATCTTAAAGTAGCTCTATTTTTATTTTAAAGATTTTATGTATTTATTTGACAGAGAGAGAGAGATAGCGAGAGAGGGAACACAAGCAAAGGGAGTGGGAGAGGAAGAAGCAGGCTTCCCGCTGAGCAGAGAGCCAGATGTGGGGTTCGATCCCAGGACCCCGGGATCATGACCTGAGCCGAAGGCAGATGCCTAACAACTGAGCCACCCAGGTGCCCCCAGGTAGTTCTATTTTTAGCTTTCTGAAGAACCTCCATACTGTTTTCCAGAGTGGCTGCACCAGTTTGCATTCCCACTAGCAGTGTAAGAGGGTTCCCCTTTCTCTGCATCCTTGCCAACATCTGTTGTTTCCTGGACTATTAATTTTAGCCATCTGACAGGTTGTGAGGTGGTATTTTATTGTAGTTTTGATTTGAATTTCCCGGATGACGAATGATGTTGAGCATCTTTTCATGTGTCTGTTAGCCATCTGTATTCCTTCTTTGGAAAAATGTCTATTCATGTCTTCTCATTTAACTGGATTGTTTTTTTAGGTATTGAGTTCGATAAGTTCTTTATAGATTTTGGATACTAACCCTTCATTAGGTATATCATTTGCAAATACCTTGTCCCATTCTGAAGGTTGCCCTTTAGTTTTGTTGATTGTCTTCCAGTAGGTAAATGCGCTGACCTTAACCAGAGGTGCATAAAGTGCTGTCTACCTAATGGAGAATTTGCGAATTGCTATCAAAAAGTCCTCAGATAGTCAACAGAGGGGTTCAAGCACTCATAAAAGATTAAACTAATGTTGGGTGCCTGGGTGGCTCAGCCGGTTAAGCGACTGCCTTCGGCTCAGGTCATGATCCTGAAGTCCCAGGATCGAGTCCCATATCAGGCTCCCTGCTCTGCTGGGAGTCTGCTTCTCCCTCTGACCCTCCCCCTTCTCTCTCTCTCTCTAATAAACAAAATAAAAAATATTTTAAAAAAAGATTAAACTAATGTTGAGGACAGGAGGAAATGACACTCTTCTCAATGAAAATTGGTTTATTTTGTTCCTGTATGTTTAGAGCATCTTAGTATTAGAAAACTAATTCTAAACAAAAACCAGAAACAAAACAAAACAAAAAACTCTCCTAGGAACAGTAAAGTGGTACATGTGCCAGCCACATCTCCTCAGACAGCTGGAAGTTCAAAATGATTAAGATCTGGTCTCCTGGCCTCTGGGAACTTGAAATCAAGTCGACACTTAACATATTTTTCAAAAAGCTAAGGTGCCACACCGAGACATACATGCACAAAGTTATTAATGCACAACAAAAAGTTCTTTTCTTTTAAAAAAAATCATTTTTGTTATGTAGAAACCTTCAGAAACAGGAACTTGGTGGAAGGTCTGTTGGGTCATTCAACTTCTTCACTCAAAAGGTAGGGTTTTATTTCAGAGAAAACAGAAGCTACAAACATGAAATTCCTCAACTTTCTCCCCACTCATCCTTCCCCTAAACCTATTCACAAAAGCATGTACCTAATTCACTTCTTTTTTTTACCATTTTATTTTTTATTTTTTTATTATGTTAGGTTAGTCACCATATATTACATCATTAGTTTTTGATGTAGTGTTCCATGATTGTTTGCGTATAACATGCAGTGCTCCATTCGATACATGCCCTCCTCAATACCCACCACCAGGCTAACCCATCCTCCCACCCCCCTCCCCTCTAGAACCCTCAGTTTGTTTCTCAGAGTCCATAGTCTCTCATGGTTCGTCTCCCCCTCCGATTTCCCCCCCTTCATTTTTCCCTCCTACTATCTTCTTCTTTTTTTTTTTTAACACACAATGTATTATTTGTTTCAGAGGTACAGGTCTGTGATTCATCAGTCTTACACAATTCACAGCGCTCACCTAATTCACTTCTGTAAAGAAGACATGCCTCTTCTTCTCTCCAGTATTAGAGAGTAATCTCACATTATCAATTACCTCCTTTATTTTATTTTTAAATTTTTTTTATTATGTTATGTTAATCACCATACATTACATCATTAGTTTTTGATGTAGTGTTCCCTGATTCATTGTTTGCATATAATTTTTTATTTTATTTTATTTATTTATTTTTTTTAAAGATTTTATTTATTTATTTTGACAGAGACACAGCGCAAGGGAGGGAACACAAGCAGGGGGAGTGGAAGAGGGAGAAGCAGGCACCCCGCGGAGCAGGGAGCCCGATGCAGGGCTCGATCCCAGGACCCTGGGATCATGACCTGAGCCGAAGGCAGACGCTTAACGACTGAGCCACCCAGGCGCTCCTATAATTTTTTATTTTAAATCTTAACTTTGCTTGATGCAAATCTGCCATAACCAAAATCAAATTAAAAACAAAAACAGTCCTTACAAATTATTTCTACATTTTTCTCATTATTTCACCAATAAACTTAAAAAAGTACATTCCACTTAATCCATTACAAATTGACTGTCCTGATTACTTTTAACAATTCCATCAAAGACCTCCAAATGACCAAATACCAGACAATGCTCTAATTTCAGTTCTCACCATACTCCATCTTTGTGTAATAACTGATGGTCATGACCTTTTTCTTGAAATTCACTTTCTCTGGTTCCTGAGATACCTGTCACCTATAGTAAGCGACGCTTCTCCCACCTTTCTGAGGTTTCCGTACTGATTTTTCCTGCCCTGCCAACCGTTTAATGTTGGGAGTGGTCTAGGGTTCCCTTCTTTTGTCCTACATGTTCTGCTTGTCTTAAATAGTCATATTCTCCTAATGCTTCACTTAATTTTTTCAAAAAGATTTTATTTATTTTGAGAGAGAGAGCATGAGAGTGAGATAGAGCATGAGCAGGAGAGGGGGAAGCAGACTCCCTGCTGAGCAGGGCGCCAACTGGGGACTCAACCCGAGGACCCTGAGATCATGACCTGGACCTAAGGCAGATGCTCAACCGAATGAGCCACCCAGGTGCCCTGCCTCACTTAATTTTTACTTATTATCAATTTCTACATCTCCAGCCCCATCCTGTCTCACAAGCTTCAGACCCTAACTGCCAATTTCCCACTAGCTATCTCAACCTGGATTCTCCCAGAACCTTTAACTTAACAAAACTGACATTTTCTTCAAATTCCTCCCCTTTCTCCAGTTAATGCCACTCCTAAGTTAATGCCATTACTGTCTCATGAGTTCTTAATCTAAAAGTATTATTTGATTTTTCCCTCTTCCCTGATGCCCCAAATATTCACCAAGTCCTAATTATTCCTTAAAGATTACCTCTCAAAAATCTCCTACAACCACTGCCTTATTTCAGGTCATTATCAGCTCAGCTCTTGCCTGCACTACCAACATATACTTCCCTAATTGATCTTCCTGCTACCAACCCATCCTTTAATTAATGCACTCTCAATTTGCAGTATGGAAAACCTGTTTCAATTACTCCTTTGCCTAAACAGCTCCAATTGGTTGGTCCTACTGCCTAGAGAAGTCATTAACTAAAGGACAATTTTCACATTTTAACTCTGAAATGTAGATCTGTGTTATAACTGGTGATATAATCACCAACTAGCCAGGCAGCATGAGCAAAGTGCTCCTCAGTGCCAATGCATATGAATACACTAAGAGCACCAGCATCAAAACATAGAGAATTGGTGTTCACAGCCAATGGGGAGGAAATATGAAAGAAAATACTGAGACATCTTTTATCCATACAGAAACCAAATGGTTGTGAGAGAAGGTGGGGTACATAGTAAATGAGACATGTTCAGCTGGTTTCCCAAAGTGAGAATCAAGAGTAGACCTGCTATAGTTAACGATAAATCTGCAATAGAGCCCAGCACCAATTTTTATATAATTACTTTAATTCTCATACAGATTAGCTTAAGAAATACTGTCACCAATACTCGAGATGACACAAAATTGATACTGTGAAGAAACTATGATACAAAACCAAAAAAATTATTCAGAATCCACACACACACAAACCCTACTAGAATAAACCAGATTAGCAAAGTTACAGAATACAAGATTAATATACAACAATCAAATGCATTTTTTTTTAAGATTTTATTTATTTATTCATGAGAGACAGAGACAGAGAGAGGGAGGCAGAGGGAGAAGCAGGCTCCCAAGGAGCAGGGAGCCCGATGCGGGACTCAATCCCAGGACCCTGAGATCATGACCCGAGCTGAAGGCAGACGCTTAACCATCTGAGCCACCCAGGTGCCCCCAAATGCATTTCTATATGCTACCAATGAATAATCTGAAAATGAAATTAAGGAAAAAATTTCATCTGCAATAGCACCAAAAAAAGAACAAAATACTTAGGAATAAATTTAACAACAACAAAAAAATGTAAGGCTTGTACAATGAAAACTACATAACAGAGAAAGCAATTAAATAAAACCTACATAATTGGAAAAAAGATATCCCATGTTTCTGGATGTTAACTTTTTTTTTTTTTGAAGATTTTATTTATTTATTTGAGACAGAGAGAATGAGAGAGAGCACATGAGAGGGGGGAGGGTCAGAGGGAGAAGCAGACTCCCTGCCGTGCAGGGAGCCCGATGCAGGACTCGATCCAGGGACTCCAGGATCATGACCTGAGCCGAAGGCAGTCGCTCAACCAACTGAGCCACCCAGGCGCCCTGGATGTTAACATTTTTAAGACGGCAATTTTTCCCAAATCGATCTACAGATTCATTACAGTATCTATCAAAATCCCAGCTGCGCTTGCAAAAATTGACATACTCCTTGCAAAAATTGACAGACTACTCCTAAAATTCATATAGAAGTAAAAGAAACCCAGAATACCCAAATAACACTGAAAAAGAAAACCAAAGGACTCATACTTCCCCATTTCAAAAGTTAATACAAAGTAACAGTAATCGAGACATTATTATGCAGGCATAAGGACACATATATGGAATAAAATTGAGAATCTGGAAACAAATCCTTTCATTTATGTTCAACTGATCTTTGAAAAGACTGTCAAAACAATTCAATGGGAAAGAAGAGTCTTTTTAACAAATGGTTCAGGGAAATTGGTATTCACACCTAAAATAAATGAAACTGGACACCTACCTCACACCACATACAAAAATTAACTCAAAATGGGCCACAAACTAAATGTAAGAGCTGAAATTATATAATTCTTAGGAAAAAAACAGGAGTAAATCTGTGTCACCCTGTGTTAGGCAACATTGTCTTAGATATGACATCAAAAGCACAAGCCCCGCATCTGCATCTGGCTCCCTGCCTCTCCCTCTCCCTCTGCCTGGTGCTCCCCCTGCTTGTGCTCTGTCAAATAAATAAAATCTTAAAAAAAAAAAAAAAGCATAGGCAAAACAAGAAAAAGGATAAATTAGACTTCATCAAAATTAAAGACTTTTGTGCATCACAGGACATCATCAAGTGAAGGAACAACCCCACGAACAGGAGAAAATAATTGCAAACCACACACCTGATAAGGGACTTATATCCAAACCACATAAACAATGCTTACAACTCAACAGTGAAAACATAAATAATCCAATTTTTTAAATGGGCAAAGGACCTGAATAGACAGTTCTCCAAAGAAGGTATACAAAAGGCCAATAACTACATGGAAAAGATGCTCAACATCATTAGTCATCAGGATAATGCAAATCAAAATCAGGATGAGATACCACTGCATACCCACTAGGATGCTTATAACCAAAAAGACAAATATTGGTAAGGATGTAGAGAAACTGAACCCTCATAATTGCTGATGAGACTGTAAAAAGATGTAGGCTCTTTGGAAAACAGTTTGGCAGTTTCTCGAAATGCTAAATACAGAGGTGTCATCTGACCCCGCAATTCCACTCCTGGATATGTATCCAAGAGAAATGAACCACACGTCCACACAAATCCTGTAAATGAACATTCACTGCAAATAAAAAACTATTAACAGCAGAAAGTGGAAACAACCAAATGCCCATCAACTGATGAATGGATTAACAAAATGAAATATATATCCATATAATGAAACATATTTTGGCCAAAAAAAAGGAATGATACATGCTATAACATGGATGTACCTGAAAACATTATGCTAAGCGAAAAAAGACACAAAAGGCCACATATTATATGGTTCCATTTATGTGAAATGTCCAGGATAGGCAAAATATAAACACAGAAGATTGGTTAGTGGTTGCCAGGGGTAGTGGGAGGGAATAATGGAAAGTGACTGCTAATGGTTACAGATTTTCATTTTGGGCTGATGAAAATGTTCTGAAATTGGATAATGGTGATGGTTGCACAACTCTGAATATACTAAAAAAATCAGTAAATTGTACCTTAAAAGGGTACAAACGTGAGTTACATACATATAAATGACATATGCATTACCTCAATAAAGTTATTATTTAAAAGTATACAGTTAATATATATAAATTTTACCTAAAAAGCTTTTTAAAATAATAAAAACAATGGAGAGGAGTGGAGAATGCATAGAGATACAGATGAAACAAGCATAGATACAAAAAAGTTTATTATACTATTCTGTTCACTTTGTATATATTTCTAAATTTTCCTTAACAAAAAGGTTTTTTAACTGATGTATTAAAAAAACAAGTAATTTTTTTAAAAATAACAAAGTAATCTACTTTCTTAACATCCATTTTTGTTGTTGTTTGACAAAGGAAACAGAATCATATATTAAAAGATCAGAGAAGGGGCACCTGGATGGCTCAGTCTCTGGATTAAGCCTCTGACTTGGCTCAGGTCATGATCAGGTTCCTGGTAGGGAGCCCTGAGTTGGGTTCCACACTCAGTGGGGAGTCTGCTTCTCCCTCTCCCTCTGTCGCATCTCCCCCCACTCCCATCTCATCCCCTCATGCTTGAGCGCAAATAAATAAAATCTTAAAAAAATAATAAAAGATCAGAGAAGTTGCTACCTTCTTCATTCTTTTGCAGAGATATAACAGAAGACTAGGTATGAGGCAAAAATGAAGAATACTTCATCTTAAAAATGTACAAAGAGAATTTCAATCCTTAGTTCCAAGATATTTCCTTACCCTTGGGTTCCCGTGGTTTCCATGGTTATTAGATGTGACAATTCCTAATAAATGGATGCAATAACCCCTAATACTATGCTGTCTAATACAGCAGCCACTAGCTACATATGGCCATTTAAAACTTAGTTTCAATGAGTTGAATTAAATTATAAATCCAGTTCTCAGTCACACCAGCTATATGTGTAGTGTTCAGCATCCACATGCGGCTTTGGCTACCATATTGGATAGAGCAGATACAGATCACTGCCATCCGTGCAGAAAGTTCTACTGAAGAGCACTACACCAATATATAAAAAATACCCACAGAGAAACTTCTACATTCTAATTTAGGATTGTTATACTGCATTTTACTGCAATAAACAAATCCTGAAAAACAAGGAAAACAAAGCATAAAAATATCAACCAAAGAATATCATTCATGGAAGTTCAGACTAACTAAAACAGCAGTTAAATTTTACTTTCCGAACCACCCAGCTACAGATGTTGGCCATGACAACTCCTCAGGGGCAAATTTCCCTATCTGTTAAAATAGATTATTACTGTATCACCAGTTTCCTAAAGTCAGATATAAAGATTATGCTGAAATAAGAATAAAGCAAATTACCCTTTCAGTCAAGGATCTAATGAAAGGTATATTTATAAATCAATGACATCAAAGAATTTATGACCCATAGCAAAATACACAGAATAAAATCCCTTTCCAAACTGAGCTTTGAGGCAACCAGCATAATTAAAAAGATCATTAAATATATTTTGTTTCATCTAGAAAAAAAGTTTAACCAGATGATTTCTATACTTCTAGTTCTAAAATTGTGTGTGCATTTCATCCTGATTAGGTATAGATTTCCGTTAATGCCATTAACACAAATATGCAGCATCAGGAAACAGGTGCACTCTTAATTCAAATATTTTAGAATATTTTTAGCACTTAAAAAAAAACTGAAGGTGAGCAAACAAAATGTGAATTCGAATATATTTTTATATTTAGGAACCTAAAAAAACAAAAATAGAATTTCACCTTGTATTCCCTCTCAAGCTATCACTGCAAATGGTTGGGAGTGTGAATAACATTCTAAATATCAAGAATGGAATGCTCTATGTTAAAGAAATTTAAAATCTTTCCTTGCCAAAACTACTGGACACCTAAAGCTGTTAGTCAAAATGGCTCCAGGTAAAGCATTTCAAACCTTTGAAAAGTCACTTAAGAATATACGTACATTTTACTTTACCCTCATAAAATACTTTCAGATTCAGTCTTTGCAATCTACTGCCCAAAGCAAAACAAAAAAGGAATTCTCAAGAAAAAATGATAACATGGAAATTGAAGCCAGCGTGCAGGCAACGTATACAGAAGAGTCACATGGAATCGATGTTGAAGGAGAAAGTTACTACTACCGGAGCATCTGGAGTCAAATTAAATCGGGCACTATTTACATATTTCTAGTTCTGTACTGACCTCACATGGTGCTTTCTGACGTTATACACAAGCCTGCCTAGGTCTGCATATTTTTATTTGTAAACGGTTCTAACTTTTAACATTTAACATTAATTAACATTAATAAATAATTAATGTTAATTAACATTAACAAAGTTAAATGTTTTAAAGAATAGAATAACATTCCATACCCCTTTTTCCATTGTTCACGAACCCTCTCTGTTCGTCAAATCACCCCGATAAATCCATCTGTTCCCTCTAGTTGCTTCCAAAGAAAAATTCTAGCAACCAAAGACACCAGATTGTAAAACACACACTCAGAGTTAAGAGTTCTGGCACTACCAAAATATGTTAAGAAATCTTGGCAAATCAGTTAAAATCCCTTGAACCGTAATTACCTCAGTTGTAAAAATGAATAATACATATCTACATCCGAGGAGGGATGAGTTAGATTTCATTGTGCGCTCCAAATATAAGGTGTCTCTCTGCCATCTCACTTTCCCTCCCTTCTCCCCTTTAAAGCTTTCAGGGTTTGCTTCCAGGCTCCACTTAGTGTTTCCCTTATCCACGTACTCCATCCTGCCCTTCTACTCTAGCCCCTTACTCCAATTCCATACAATTCCACCACCCTCTGGTTCCAAGCTGCTACTTCCCTTTGCGCCCCCTAAGGTCCCAGGCAGCCCCTTCACTCAGCTCCCCACGTCTCCCTCAGTCCGCATTTCCTAACGGCTCCTCCCCTCGGTTCCCCACCCCCTCATCACCAGGTTCATCCTGCCCCTCCAACCGTCTCCCGCCCCCAGGTTCCTTCCTGCCCCTCCAAACACAGCTTCCCCGTCTCAACGTTTCATCTTGGTCCTCCAACCGACTTCCCCAATGCCTTGCTCGCTCCCTATTTTCTCCAAAACCTAAATGACTACTCCATTCTATCCATTCTTTTCAACATATACATAAATGCAAGGGACCCACATACACACACTGGAGATCCCACCCCCACTTCGATCCTCCATCTTTCCCTTTTATACTTGCTTCCATTCTTCCTTCTCCCCCCCGCCCCCACCTCCTCCGGAAGAGCCTGGTTCCCAGGCCAAGGTCTCTCACCTCATTCGGTCACTTCAGTGGTGCCAACCGCTTCATACAGGAAAAAACAACCAATCACGTCCCCTTGGGCGCTTCCTCTGCGAGTCCAAGCACTACTGGGCACCCGCCCCACCGGGCACCCCGAACACGCACACGCACAAACCGAGGTCCTGGGGATGAGGGTTGAGAGTAGAGTGAGCCTTCTTACACCGGCCTCAAACAGAGCCCACTTCGCTACAGCCCTTCGCCATTTTGGTTTCCCGCGGACTGCCGGTGCATTCTGGGAGCGCGGAGCGACTCCGGTGCCGAATGGCAGCTCTCCAGAGCAGCGAGGGGGCGGGGACTGTGCAGCGAGAGCGGAAGAACACCGCGCTCTGCGTCTCTGGCCGAAGCTGAACAAAGAAGGACTCTTTAACGTAGCGGTGGGGCTAAGTCCTTCCGCCGCCGGCGCTAACACAATAGTGATCGCTGCTCTCCTGGCCGACGGATGTGTTAGTGCTGTTTCTCTTATAAAGGAAGGCGTCGTGTCCAGTCTGCGCTATGCTTTTTTTTTTTCCGGAAAAATGCGACAGTGCTCTCTACATCTTGTCTTGCTGATTGACTTTCATTACCTTAGATAAAGCACGTTTCTTCTATCTTCACCTTGAGGCCTGCTGTTCGAATTTCCTTCAGCGAGGAGACCCTGGATGTCAGAATTAAATTTTGCTCTGCGATTATTATCCAGTCCCAAATTCCTTATCAGGAGCTCCTTGCAAAAAAGATTTTCGGACATTTTATTCCTTGACAGTGAAAGGTTTTTCTGTGTATCTGCTTTGCAGTCATTCCTAATTGTAATGAAATCTGAGAATAACCCCGTGCAAGGTGATTTATTTTAGGAATACAGAACTTTTTTCATATTAGGGCAGACCCTTAGCCTGCCAATATACTGCTGCAGACCGGAAGTCCAAGTGACAAACTGGAAGTGCATCCTTGTCTCTGACTTATGCTTAGATACAACCCAACTCCTCTTATAGCCACTTGGGGTACCTTTGTTTATAACTTTGTCAAAATATTTTTTAAATTATTTTATGGTTTTGTCTCATTACATAACAGAGATAATTAATACAAGGATAAATTAATACATGTTTTTTTCTCTCTGAAAAAGTACGTCTTGGGCCTAAACTCACTTTGTTCATATTTCAAAAGGGATTCCCCAGCCCATAATCTCAGAATTTGGCCAATAAATATTCAATCTATCCACACCTTTCAATATTTTAAATAATTTAGTCATACTCTTCCACTCCTTTGCTTCTCCTAATAATTCTAATCGAATTTAATTCTGTCTTACTATGTTCTCTATCTGCTACCTTGCAAGTTCCACTTTCTCTGAATTCTATTATAAAGTAGTTTCTCATAAATTCCTCTTCCATGCCCTTAATACTTTTGATTGAGAAGAGTTTTGACTTAAAAAAAGTAGATACAGTCCAAAAATGGATAAAGATATTACACAAACAGTTATATTTGCTGTGCAGCAAAGCCTAATCATAGAACATAAGTTCTGGAGAACATTTGGTCTAAGTTCTCCTCAGTGTTTCTCTCAAGGGGTGATCAAGCCACAACTTCAACATCTTCAGTAGTTCAAAACTCAGAGACAGTCATTTCAATTTCATAAATGCTAGTAATTAGAAAATTCTTCCATCTATAAATGTACAATCTGCCTTCTTATGATTCCCATTTACTGGTCTAACTCTTGTCCTCTTTAGCCACATGAAAGTATTCTAATCCCTATACATTACAGAAGCAAGGATGCTTATTAAAAAAAAAGCTTGTCGTTTTTCTTTTTAAACACACAGATGCAAAAGTGCATCAATTTAATTTAAGGAAACCAGGTGCTCAGGGTATCATAGGCACTGACGGAGTCACAGTAAAATATAAAGAACACCCATAACTGGGGGCTTAGAAATTTCAGTTAACTAAGCAACATGCAATAGAGTAGGACTTTATGTAGATGTGGGTATTATCTAGGTGTATCTGTGGGACGAGGTGAGCCTAGGATCCTCTTCTGCCATCTTCCCCAGAAATCTTGGATTAGGACTTTAAAAAGAAATAAATGTCAAATTTACTGTTGTTATTTATTTATATCATAGTTGTTAGGATTGTTCTGGTTCTCCTCTCTTCCAGACACAGTAAAATTGCACTTCTTGCTTCCTTGAAGTTAGGCATGGCCATGTATCTTGCTTTTACCAATAAAATGGGAGGAGAGTGATGTGTATCATTTCCCAGGACAAGCTTTAAGAGGCAGAGGCACATTCCCTTCCCCCCTGTTGTGGTGATGATGGAATCATGTGTTAAAATAGAACATCTATCACTTCGGGTCCCTAAATGACTACAATAAGCCGAGACTAGAGTTGTGCAACCATCACAATCTAGTTTTAAAACATTTCTACCACGCCAAAAATATTCATTTTGCCCATTTGTAATCAATCACTGTTCCCATTCCCAACCCCAGGCAATGTTATCTGTCTCTGTAGATTTGTCTTTTGATCTGGCTTGTTTCACTCATCACAACGTTTTTGAGGCCCATCCATGTCGTACCACATGTCTGTAGTTCTTTCCTTTGTATTGCTGAATAGTATTCCATTGTATGACTGTACTATATTTTGCTTTATCCTCTCACCAGTTGATGCACATTTGAATTATTTCCAATTTTTGGCTGAGTAATGCTGCTGTGAAAATTTGTGTACAAGTCTTTGTGTAGATACTTGTTTTTATTTTTCTTGGATAGACTCCTAGGAGTGGAATTGCTGTGTTGTATGATACATTTATGTTTAACTTTTTAAGATAACATGTAAGCAATGCATGAGGGTTTCAACTTCTCCACATCCTCATCAATACTTGATATAGTCTGTCTTATTTAAATTGAACGTTAAGTTATTTAACTTTCTGCCATGACCTACCTATACTATCTTCAACCTAGGAAAACCATTCCCCAGTCAAATGTATGATTTATCCTACCTCTGAGGAGATTTCTTACAGACTCTGTCATCGTTTACTAACAGAACTCAGAGTCCCCCTTCTCTCTGTCTCTCTGTCTCTCTCTCTTCCTCCCTTCTTTACTCTCTAAATGCTGAATGAATGTCATCTTGTTTTTTGGTTATGTTTCTATCTATACAAAAAATCAAAGAACAGTTGTCTCCAGTGGGAGTGAAGTGGTTTCTCATTGTGATTTCAATTTTTATTTCCCTAATGGCTAACGATGTTGAGCATCTTTTCATGTACTGATTAGCTAGCCATTCTTATATCTTTGGTAAAGCATACATTCAAATCTTTTACCCATTTTTTAACTGGACTGTTTGTCTTCTTATTATCAAGTTGTAAGGTCTTTACATATCCTGGGTACAAGTCCTTTACCAGATACATGATTTGCAAATATTTGCTCCCACTCTACGATTTGTCTTTTCATTTTCTTAATGGTGGTATCTTTTGAAGCTCAAAAAAATTTTTTTTAAATTTTGATTAAATCCAATTTATCTTTTTTTAAAAGCCATATGCTTTAGATGTTATATCTTAGAACTCTTTGCCTGACCCAAGATCATAAACATTTTCTATTATGTCTTTTCTAGAAGTTTTATAAGTTAGCTCTTACATAGTTTATGATTCATTTGAGTTAATTTTTGTGTACACTATGAGGTATGGGTCTATATTCATCTTTTTGCATATGCATACTCAATAGGAGGAAATAAAATTTTGTTGTATTAAGCCATTGCAATTTGGAATTGTCTGCCATCCAGCATATTTTTTTATGTATCACTTATTCGGACTGATACAACCTAGATATGTTAATATGGAACAGAACTCAGTAATAACATTAAACTCTCTACCACAATCAGAACCCAAAATAAAAAATATGAAAATTTGAGCAGAATATTCAAAACATTACATAATTCTCAATATTTAACATTGAAAAGTCACAGGGAATGTTATAAAATACTTTATTTATATATCTAAAAGCTCCCAATTATTAGCTATTACTCTCTCATAGGAAAGGGCTAGAAGACCTTCAACATTGTTCATTGTGCAGAGGTAGAAATGCAAATCGTCAGACAAGTCAGAGAGTGTGTCCTCGTAGTTTGCTTTCATAAGTCTAGAAAGGGAAGTAGAACTGAAACAGCAAAAGAAAAATGAATGGTTCCATAATAATAAAATCAAAAGGATTTGTTAAAATCCCTTTTCTTTTTTCTTTTTTTTAAATTTTATTTTATTATGTTATGTTAGTCACCATACAGTACATCATTAGTTTTTGATGTGGTGTTCCATGATTCATTGTTTGCGTATAACACCCAGTGCTCCATGCAATACGTGCCCTCCTTAATACCCATCACCAGGCTAACCCATCCCCCCACTCCCCTCTCCTCTAAAACCCTCAGTTTGTTTCTCAGAGTTCATAGTCTCTCATGGTTCGTCTCCCCTTCTGATTCCCCCCCTTCATTTTTCCCTTCCTACATCTTCTTCTTCTTCTTTTTTAACATGTAATGTATTATTTGTTTCAGAGGTACAGGTCTGTGATACATCAGTCTTACACAATTCACAGCGCTCACCATAGCACATACCCTCCCCAATGTCTATCACCCAGCCACCCCAACCCTCCCACTCCCCTCCACTCCAGCAACCCTCCTTTGTTGTTTCCTGAGATTAAGAGCCTCTTACGGTTTGTCTCCCCCTCTGGTTTTATCTTGTTTCATTTTTCCTCCCTTCCCCTATGATCCTCTGTCTTGTTTCTCAAATTCCTCATATCAGTGAGATCATATGATACTTGTCTTTCTCTGATTGACTCACTTCACTTAGCATAATACCCTCTAGTTCCATCCACGTCATTGCAAATGTCAAGATTTCAGGTTTTTGATGGCTGCTTAATATTCCTGTGTGTGTGTGTGTGTGTGTGTGTATGTACCACATCTTCTTTATCCATTCATCTGTTGATGGACATCTTGGCTCTTTCCATAGTTTGGCTATTGTGGACATTGCTGCTATAAACATTGGGGTGCACTTACCCCTTTGGATCACTACATTTGTATCTTTGGGGTAAATACCCAGTAGTGCAATTGCTGGGTCATAGGGTAGCTCTATTTTCAACTTTTTGAGGAACCTCCATACTGTTTCCCAGAGTGGCTGCACCAGCTTGCATTCCCACCAGCAGTGTAGGAGGGTTCCCCTTTCTCCGCATCCTTGCCAACGTCTGTCATTTCCTGACTTGTTAATTTTAGCCATTCTGACTGGTGTGAGGAGGTATCTCATTGAGGTTTTGATTTGGATTTCCCTGATGCCGAGGGATGTGGAACACTTGTTCATGTGTCTGTTGGCCATTTAGATGTCTTCTTTGCAGAAATGTCTGTTCATGTCTTCTGCCCATTTATTGATTGGATTATTTGTTCTTTGGGTGTTGAGTTTGTAAGTTCTTTATAGATTTTGGATACTAGCCCTTTATCTGATATGTCATTTGCAAATATCTTCTCCCATTCCATCAGTTGTCTTTTGGTTTTGTCGACTGTTTCCTTTGTTGTGCAAAAGCTTTTTGTCTTGATGAAGTCCAATAGTTCATTTTTGCCCTTGCTTCCCTTGCCTTTGGCGATGTGTCTAGGAAGAAGTTGCTGCGGCTGAGGTCGAAGAGGTTGCTGCCTGTGTTCTCCTCAAGGATTTTGATGGATTTCTGTCTCACATTGAGGTCTTTCATCCATTTTGAGTCTATTTTTGTGTGTGGTGTAAGGAAATGGTCCAGTTTCACTCTTCTGCATGTGGCTGTCCAATTTTCCCAACACCATTTGTTGAAGAGACTTTTTTCCATTGGACATTCTTTCCTGCTTTGTCAAAAATTAGTTGACCATAGAGTTGAGGGTTAATTTCTGGGTTCTCTGTTCTGTTCCACTGATCAATGTGTCTGTTTTTGTGCCAGTACCATACTGTCTTGATGATGACAGCTTTGTAATAGAGCTTAAAGTCCAGAATTGTGATGCCACCAGCTTTGCTTTTCTTTTTTAACATTCCTGTGGCTATTCAGAGTCTCTTCTGGTTCCATACAAATTTTAGGATTATTTGTTCCATTTCTTTGAAAAAAGCTGATGGTATTTTGATAGGAAAATCCCTTTTCTTTTTATCCAAAGCTTAAACATCTATATATAACAAGAACACCACTTTTAAAAACCAGATATTTGTTGTAAAAAGTAAATACAGTTGACCCTTAAACAAAACATGGGTTAGGGACACCGACCCCACCCCCACCCCGCACAGTCGAAAATCCATTGTATAACATTTACTCCCAAAAAACTTGACTACTGTGCTAGCTTTGGCAGCACGTATACCAAAACATTTAACTACTAACAGCTTCCTATTAACTGGAACCCTTACCGATAACCATGTTATGTGTAGTATATACTGTATTGTTATAATAAAGTAAGCTAGAGAAAATAAAATGTTATTAAGAAAATCATTAGAGGCATCTGGGTGGCTCTGTCAGTTAAGCTTCTGCCTTGGGCTCAGGTCATGATCTCCAGGTCCTGGGATCAAGCCCTATGTGGCACTTCCAGCTCAGCAGGGAGTCCGCTTCTCTCTCTCTCTCTCCCTCTGCCCTTCCCCACTTGTTCTCTCTCTTTCTCTCTGTCTCTCAAATAAATAAATAAAATCTTTAAAAAAAATAATAAGAGTTGGGGAACCTGGGTGCCTCAGTGGGTTAAGCATCCAACTCTTGTTCTCGACTCAGGTCATAATCTCAGGGTCGTGAGATCCATGCTCAGTGGGGAGTCTGCTCGAGTTTCTTTCTCCCTCTCCCTCTGCCCCTACCCGCACCACTCTCTCTCTCTCTCTCTCTCTCTGTCAAATAAAAAGATACAAATCTTTTTTTTAAAAAGTGCATTTTCCGCAGCTTCCCCAGAGGGGGGATCCTATAGTACAGGCACCTTCCTCCGTCTTGTCAAATCATCTTCACTGTACCCCAACCCCAAAAGAATTTGCATGTGCTGCCATCAAGTGATATTTGTGCTGTCTTGGCAGCCAGAAATTTAAGGTGAGTGATTGAAAGGCGTGTGTGCAGTCAAAATAAATCACTCAAGAGTCATAAGAGCTAGGTTTTAATTCCCGTTTCCACATGCCCGCTTATAACACAAGCTTTGGAAGATTAAATCATCAAAATTTGGGGGGAGGGAGGAGAGAGAGAAAGAGAGCGAGAATTATATACAATAGTAAGAAAGATAAACTATCTTGTCTATCTTCACACTGCTATTTTGCCCACTGAACATTCAAAGATGTGGACAAGGGGCGCCTGGGTGGCTCAGTTGTTAAGCGTCTGCCTTCGGCTCAGGTCATGATCCCAGGGATCAAGCCCCACGTCAGGCTCCCTGCTCAGCGGGGAGTCTGCTTCTCCCTCTCCCACTCTCCCTGCTTGTGTTCCTGCTCTCAGTTTCTCTCTCTCTGCCAAATAAATAAATAAAATCTTAAAAAAAAATGTGGACAAAGTAAGACAGCATGAAGTGAGAGGCAGAGAAACAGAAGTAGAAATCCCAAAGGACTGAAGACCTCAGCTGCTAGCCAACCTTTGTCACTTAATAAAGTGATCTTAAGCAATCACTAAACTCTCACAGTCTGACTTTTTTTGTGGGCTCAATGGTGAGGCTAAGAATATCAACATTAAATCTTTATCACACAGAATAAGTGAAATGGTATGTGTAAAAGTGCTTTTTTTTTTCTCTTACAGCAATTATTACATGTTTGACTCCCCTGATTCAACTTCAAGCTCTTTGAGGGCTGGAGGGCATTCTTTATTTCCCTGTTCCTGGAAACATCTGGACCACAGAGTAATCCTTACAATAAATAAATTTTAAAGTGGATATTTATTTAACAATGTTAAATATGTTCTTCTATATGTGGAGACCTATTCTGTATACTGTTCAGGACAGGATACAAAAGGCAATAATACATATCCACAAAGTAGGCTGGAAGGTTTAGGGTCTAGAGATAGTGATATTAATAAGTAATTAAGATACAAATCTATAAAAATGTGAGGTGTGATATATTCTAGGAATGAGAACAAATTTAGCGGAACCTAGCATGAAGCATATAAACAAGGATAGAAAGATGGATGGATCTTATTGCGAGAGACCCCCATATGACAAGTGGTATATTGGTCAAGACTTTTTTGATTGCAAGGGTGACGTCTGCGAACTTGCCTTGGTTTTGTCTGGAAACAGAAACTAGAAAGATATCAGGATCTTCCATCTCAATCTCTCTCAGTCTCTCCCGTTCCCCCTTCTCTCTCTCCCTCTCTTCCTCTCCTGTTTCTGCTCCTCTTGGAATGGTGTTTTCATTTTCTTCTTCTGCAGATGGCCTTCTCTTATTAGTAGGAAACAGGGCATTCAGCAAGGCTACATATTACTATAGTAACCACTTAAGAGAAGGAAATTTTCTCCATCTCTTTTCCCCATCCTTATTCCCCACCTTTAGAGTTCTAGGAAGGAAGGAAGGAAGGAAGGAAGGAAGGAAGGAAGGAAGGAAGGAA